>NC_134309.1:187828-230715 GCF_949628215.1 Phalacrocorax aristotelis | reverse complement strand
GGTTGTTGGGGGTCCCCTCCACTGGGCTGGGGGGCTCCAGGAGGGTCCTCACCTCCCTCGGGGGTGTCGAAGCGGATCTCGTCGCTGGGGGGGCCGTCCCCCCGCCCGTTGAAGACGACGACCTGGAGGCGGTAGCGGCTCCAGGGGCGCAGCCCCCCCAGCAGCACCCCGCTGGCCTCGCCGAGCACCGTCAGCACCCCGGGGTGCACGCCGGGGGGGGCGGCGGGGGCCTGCCGGCGCACCCGCTCCCCCACCCAGCCCTCGCGCCAGTACAACACCTGGGGTGGGAGTGGGGGGCACGTCAGGCAGTGGGGAACCCCCCACGCTGCCTCGGCGCCCCCAAACCGCCCCCAAAACCCCCAGCCCCACCGTACCCCCAACCCTGCCCCCCTTACCCGAAATCCCCGGAGGTGCCCACGCAGGTCTCGGGGGGTCCCCGCCAGGCTCCAGCGCACCCGCACGCTGGTGCTGTTCAGGATCTCCACCCCCACATTTTCAGGGTACACCAGTGGCACTGGAGAGGGGGATCATCAGTGTGAGCCCCCCAAACCACACACTGGGGGGGTGCAAACCCCCGCAGGACCCCCAATATGGGCCTCCCCTGAGAGACCCCTGGATAGAGGCCCCTCAAATTGAGGAGCCTCCAATCTCACCCTTAATATGTTAGTCCCACAGGGGACCCCCAAAATGTACCCCTAGATCTGGGTCTCCCACTCTGTGACTCCCTGCAGCCCAGATTCGGGGTCCCCCCACCCTGGGGTCTCTCAGCACCCCCAATTCTGAGAATCACCGCCCACCCCGGAGTCTCTCCACCCCCAGAATTGGGGACCCCTGCCTTGGTGTCTCTCAGCACCCCTAGGTTTGGGGTCTCCCCAACTTTGGGTCTTGCCACCCCCTGATTTGGGTCCTCCCCCACTGGGGGTCTCCCAGCACCCCCAGATTTGGAGCCCACCTACCTTGGGGTCTCTCTGCATCCCCAGATTTGGGGCCCTCCCCCCCGAGGGTCCCTGCCCACACAGGTGCCCCCCACCCGCACGGGGGGTTTGGGGGTCCCCGACTCACGGTCCTCTCCCGAGTAGCCGACGATGACGGGGGGCTCGGGGCCCTTCCCGGCGTCATTGACCGCCTGCACGCGGATCTCGTAGGGGCTGAAGGTGGGGGTGCCCCCCACCACGACGGGGGGGCCCCCCACCGTCTCCTCGCGCCAGCGGCCCAGCGCCGGCTCCAGCGCCCGCCACTGCACCCGGTACCGCACCTCGGCCGCGTTCCACTCCCCCGGCGCCAGCGGCTGCGGGCAGGGCCTCAGCACCCCGAACCCCAACCCCCCCGGCCCCCCAAACCCGCTCAGGCCTGGCGGGACCCCCCAGCTCCCCCATGACACAGGGACCCCCCCCCCCAAACCTGCCCCACATCCCCCAGAACCTGGCCTGACACAGAGGACCCCCCCCCAACACCAGCTCTGGGCCTCTCTGACCCCCCCAAACGAGCCCTAAGTGAAGGGATACCCCCCCCAAACCCCCCCCCCCCACCCCAAACCTGCTCTGAGCCCACCCAAGTACCCCAGAGTCCCCCAAGTCTTCCCTGAGACCCCCAGAGCCCCCCAACTCACCCCAAGTCCCCTCCCAACTTGCCCCACATCTTCCCAACCCTCCCCAACCTGCTCCAGCCCCCCTCCAATCTCCCCCAAAGCCCCACTGGGGTCCCCCAGCCCCCCAGGCTGGGCTCCCCATGCCCCCCCCAGCTCCCCACAGCCCCCTGGTACCTGCCAGGTGATGACCAGGTTGTTGGTCTCGTTGCCTTCACCCTTGACTCCCCCAGGGTTGTGCTCGGGGGCTGGGGGGAGAAATCAAGGCTCAGAGACCCCCCACCAAATTCCTACAGACCCTTTGGGGGGCCTCAGAGACACCCCCCAACCCCTTTGGGTGGTCAGTACTGTTGGATGTGGGATATCGAGGCGTGGGGATAGCGTTTAGGGTCCCCCTGGGGGATCTGGGGTCCCTTTGGGGGGGGTTCATGGTGCCCAGGAGCATTTGTGGGGTGTCTTACCTGGGGGGATGGGGGACAAAGGGGTTTTGGGGTCCCCAGGGTGCCTGGGAGGCACTTACGTGCCAGGGGGTGACAATGGGGCTTGGGGGGTGGGTTGGTGGCCCCCAGGCAGAATTTGGGGGCACTCACCAGCAGGGGGGGTGGAGATGGGGGTGTTGGTGTCCCGGGGGGGGCACTCACCGGCAGGGGGGGTGGAGATGGGGGCGCTGGGGGCGCTGGGCTCCCCCCGGCCGTAGGCGTTGGCCGCCAGCACCCGGAAACGGTAGCGGCCGTAGGGCGAGAGGGTGAGGGGGACCCAGGGCTGCTCCCCCGGCACCGTCAGCCGCTCCACGAAGCGCCCGGGTGTGAAGATGCCCTCCTCCTCCTCCACCACGAACTCTGGGGAGGTGGGTTAGGGGTGTCCCCAAATCCTCACCATCTCTGCCCTCCTCCTCCTCCTCCAGCCCTGACACCCCAGGACCCTCCCTGAACGCCAGGAGAGCCCTGAAACCCTCTGGTTCCCCCAAACCCCTCAACCCCCACCCATGACTTCCAAACCACCCCAAGACCCCACCCCCCCCAGACCCTCCTCAGCTCCCAACAGCCTCAAACTCCCCCCCTGTCACCTCCAGATCTCCCTCAGTCCCACCCTGGAGACCCCCAGGACCCCCCCCTAGATCCCCTCTTACTCTCCACGGGGCTGTTGTGCTCGTCGCCCGGGGTCCAGGTGAGCCGGACCTGGCGCTCACCCACCTCCAGCACCTGCAGCTCCCGCACAGGGCCCGGCCGGCCTGGGGGGGCCGGAGCAGTTAGTGGGGGGCAGTGGGGCACATCTGGGGGAACTGGGGAAGAACTGGGACCACTGGGGCAGAACTGGGGGTAACAGAGGCGTAGCCAGGGCAGAACTGGGGTAAATGGAGGCAGAACCAGGGCAGACCCAGCCATGGGCGCAGCGGCACCCCGGGAGGATTTGGGGGGCCCCCACAGCAGGGTCCCGCACCCTCTCCAGGGTTTAGGGGGGACTCACCCACGACACGGAGCTGCGCCTCGGCCTCGACGGCGTCCAGGAGGGTCCAGGCGCGGCAGGAGAAGGTCCCCTGGTCAGAGTAGTCCACCCCGGCCACCGTCAGCGTGTCCCCGGTCAGTGAGTACCTGCAGGGAGGGGGTGGGCGCCATCAGCCGCCCTGGGGGGCCACAGGGACCCCCCAGACCCCCCCAGACCCCTCACTTGTCGCTGTCGGCCGTCTCACGCAGCAGCTGCCCGTCCCTGCGCCACTCGAGGCTGCGGGGGGCCAGCCCAGGGTCGAAGGCGGCCACGCAGCGGAAGGTCACCGTCTCCCCTTTCTTCGCCGTCGTGCTCTGGGGGGGCACCTCAATCCGCGTTGCCGCTGCCACCGGTGGCAAAAGGTTAACGAGGCGGGGGGCAAGGGGTGCTGGGAAGCACTTGGGGGAGCCCTGGAGTGCTCTGGGGGTCCCAGGAAAAATCTGGGGGAAACTCAGGGGTCTCTGAGGGTCCCAGGAGGTATCTGGGAGGGCTCAGGGGGGTCCCAATGAGAATATAGGAGTCTCAGGAAGGATTTGGGGGGCACAAGAGGGCTCTTGGGGATGCCAGGAAGGATTTCGGGTGACTCTAGGAGATCCCAGAAGAGACCTGGGGGGGCTGGAGGATCCCAGGAAGGATTTGGGGGACCCTGGAGGGTTCTTGGGGGGCCCCAAGAAAGACATGGAGGGCCTGAAGGGGCTGGGGGGGGAGTCTCAGGAAGGATGTGGGGGTCTCAGGAAGGATGTAGGAGCCTCAGGAAGGATTTGGATGGCACAGGAGGGCTTGGGAGGGTCCCAGGAGACTCTGGTGCATCCCAGGAAGGATTTAGGGATCCCTGGGAGGGTCTGGGGAGAACTGGGAAGGGTCTGGGGGAGAAGGAAGAGCTCTGAGAGGCCCCCCAAAAGGATTTAGGGTTCCCTGGGAGGCTCTGGAGAGTCGTAAGAAGGGTCTGGGCGAGACTGGAGAGCTCTGGGAGGGCCCATGAAGGATTTAGGGGGTCCCTGTGGGGGCTCAGAGGGATCCCAGGAAGGATTTGGGTGTCTCAAAGGTGCTCCAGGGCAATACAGGGCATTCCAGCGAGTCACCAAGTGACCTGGGCAGTCCCGGGGGGTCCCGGTACCTTTGACGTCGAGGTGGGCGACGACGCTGGCGTTGCTGTGGGCGTTGTGGGCCCGGCAGGTGAGGAGGCCCCCATCCCCCCGTGCCACCGGGCCCAGCCGCAGGGTCCCGTTGGTGAAGACGAAGGCCCGGTCGTCCTGCAGGGCCGGCTCCAGCCCTGGCGTCAGCCTGGTGGGGAGCGGGGCAGAGGGTCGGGGAGGCACCGGGGGTCCCGGGGGCCTGGGAGTGGGCCGGGGGGGTGGCCTTACCACTCAACGGTGGGCGCAGGGGCCCCGAAGGCCCAGCAGTGCAGGAACACTGTCTGGTTCTCCACCACCGCGTACGGGGTCTCATCCGGTGTCAGGATCTTCACCGGCAGCTCTAGGGGGGGTGCGGGGCAGTGAATGGGGTGCCCGGCCCCCCCCGAGCCCCCCAGCATCCCCCCCTTCCCTCCCAGGACATGGAGGCAGCCCGGGCCGTCGCCATGGCAACAGGTACCCCCGGTTGCCAGAGGCGGCCATCGCCATGGCGACAGCTGCCCAGCAGGGTTGCTGTGGGAGCAGCGATTGATAAGGCTGGTTGCCATAGCAACCATCTCCCGGCTGGGTTGCCATGGTGACGGGTAGGTGAGGGGCCTGTTGCCCGGTCGCCGTGGCAATGGAGGGGGTTGCTATGGGGCGGGGGGGGGGGGAGCACCATCGCCGTGGGGCTGGTTGCTAAGGGGTTGCCAGGGAAGGGTGTCACCCGAGGACGGTTGCTGGGGGGGATGGTTGCTGGGGAGACCCGGTTGCCATGGGGATGTGGTTGCCGTGGGGGATGTGGTTGCCGTGGGGGAACCGCATCCGTGGCCGGGGAACACCATCACGCGGGGATGCCGTCGCTGGGGCGACGCCATCGCCGCGGGGACGGTCGCCAGGAGGATGCGGCTGTAGGGGGGACGCCGTCGCCACAGGGACGGTTGCCAGGGGCAGCCTGTTGCTGTAGGGATGCGGTTGCCCGGGGGATCCGGCTGCAGGGGGATGCGGGTGCCCGGGGAGGGGTTCCCGGTGGCCGGCGGGGGGTTCCCAGTGCCCAGGACCCCGCTCCCCACGCACCCACGACGTAGACGAAGGCGTTGGCCAACAGGCGCCCGTGGCGGTTGTGGGCCTCGCACTGGGCCACGAGCGTGTCGTTGGGCTCCAGGCGGGACAGCACCAGCGCCCCGTCCCGCACCACCCGCCGGCCGGCCCCCGGCACCTCTGCAACGGGCAGGGGTGAGGGCACCCGCGGGACCCCAGCACCCCCTGGGGACCCCCACTGCCCCCAGGGGTGCCCGGCCGCCCCCCGGGGACACCCACACACCCCCACTGGGACACCCGCACACCCCCGGGGGCCCCCAGCATCCCCCCTGGGACAGCCACACACCACCACTGGGGACACCGAGCACCCCCAGGACCCCCAGCACCCTCCCGGGGACCCCTACACACCCCCTGGGGACCCCCTCCTCCTCCAGGGACACCCAGCAGCCCCCCAAAGACCCCCACCACCTCCCTGGGGACTCTCCCACACCCACAGGGACCCCAACACCCCCGCAGGGACCCATGCCCCCCACAGGGACCCCCACACTTTCCCCCACAGACCCCCACATGCCCTCTAGGACCTCCACCACCTTCCTGGGGATCTCCAGCCACCCCCTGAGACCCCAACACCCTCACAGGAGCCCCAATATCTTCCAGAGAGCCCCCAAACCTCCCAGGGACCCCCCCCAGAGACACCTACACCCCCATCCAGCCTCCAGGGACCCCAATAACCCCACCCCAAAAAGCCAGAGGCACCCAAAGGGCCTCGATCCCTGACCCCAGGGCCTCGACGCACCCCTCCAGCCCCCGCAACCCCCCAGGACCCCGCCACCCCCCGAGGCGCCCCCCTACCCTCGATGGGAACCCCATTGAGGCGCCAGGTGACGTGGGGCCGGGGCTTGCCCTCCACCACACAGTCCAGCCGTGCCATCTCACCGGGGCCGAAGACCCCACTCTGGGGGCGTCGCACCCAGTACGGGGCCGCTGGGGGGGTGGGGTGTGTCAGGGACCCGCCGCTGCCCCCCAGCTCCCCCAGACCTGCCCCACTGCCTCCCAGTATCTCCCACTGCCCACCCCAGCAGATCCTGCTTGCCCCTGGTCCGAAGCCCAGTGCCCCAGTGCCACCCCAATGCCTCCCATTGTCTCCCCACTGTTCCCAGTGCCCCCCCCAGAAGATCCCAGTGTCTCCCAGTGTCCCCAGCACCCACCCCGGTGTCTCCCAGTGCTCCTACCTTCCACCCCTGTGCCTCCCAGCATCCCCAGTGTTCCTCTGTGCCTGCTAGCACCTCCCAGCACCCACACCAGTGCCCCCCCAGTGTCCCCAGTACCCATGCCAGCGGTTCCCCAGTAGTCCCAGTGCCTCCCAGCCACCTGCAGTCCCAATCCCAGTGCCTCTGCCCACTTCCCCGTGCCCCAGCACCTACCTGAGCAGATCCCAGTGCCTCTCAGTGCCCCTATCTCCCACCCCAGTGCCCCCAGCTCCCACCCCAGCAGGCCCCAGCACCCCCAGCACCCACCCCAGCAGGTCCCAGCGCCCCCAGCACACCCAGCACCCACCCCAGCAGGTCCCAGTGCCCCCAGCTCCCACACCAGTGGGTCCCAGCACCTCCAGCTCCCGCCCCAGCGCCCCCAGCACCCCTAGCTCCCACACCAGTGGGTCCCAGCACCCCCAGCTCCCACCCCAGCACCTCCAGCTCCCGCCCCAGCACCCCCAGCTCCCCCAGCTCCCACACCAGCGGGTCCCAGCACCTCTAGCTCCCACCCCAGCGCCCCGAGCTCCCACCCCAGCGCCCCCAGCACTCCCAGCTCCCACACCAGCAGGTCCCAGCATCCCCAGCTCCCACCCCAGCACCCCCAGCTCCCACACCAGCGCGTCCCAGCACCTCCAGCTCCCACCCCAGCGCCCCCAGCTCCCACACCAGCGGGTCCCAGCGCCCCCAGCTCCCACACCAGCGCGTCCCAGCACCTCCAGCTCCCACCCCAGCTCCCCCAGCTCCCACACCAGCGGGTCTCAGCATCTCCAGCTCCCACCCCAGCGCCCCCAGCTCCCACACCAGCGGGTCTCAGCACCTCCAGCTCCCGCCCCAGCGCCCCCAGCGCCCCCAGCTCCCACACCAGCGGGTCCCAGCATCTCCAGCTCCCACCCCAGCGCCCCCAGCTCCCACAACAGTGCCCCCAGCTCCCACACAAGCGCGTCCCAGCACCTCTAGCTCCCACCCCAGTGCCCTCAGCACTCCCAGCTCCCACCCCAGCACCCCCAGCTCCCACCCCAGCGCACCCAGCACCCCCAGCTCCCACCCCAGCACCCCCAGCTCCCACCCCAGCGCACCCAGCACCCCCAGCTCCCACACCAGCACGTCCCAGCACCTCTAGCTCCCACCCCAGTACCCCCAGCTCCTGCCCCAGTGCCCCCAGCACCCCCAGCTCCCACCCCAGCAACCCCAGCACCCCCAGCTCCCACCCCAGCACCCCCAGCTCCCACACCAGCGGGTCCCAGCTCCCACCCCAGTGCCCTCAGCACTCCCAGCTCCCACCCCAGCACCTCCAGCTCCCGCCCCAGTGCCCTCAGCACTCCCAGCTCCCACCCCAGCACCCCCAGCTCCCACACCTGCAGGTCCCAGCACCTCCAGCTCCCACACCAGCAGGTCCCAGCACTCCCAGCTCCCACCCCAGCAGGTCCCAGCTCCCACCCCAGTGCCCTCAGCACTCTCAGCTCCCACCCCAGCGCCCCCAGCTCCTGCCCCAGTGCCCCCAGCACTCCAAGCTCCCACACCAGCGCGTCCCAGCACCTCTAGCTCCCACCCCAGTGCCCCCAGCGCTCCCAGCTCCCACCCCAGCACCCCCAGCTCCTACCCCAGCAGGTCCCAGCTCCCACCCCAGTGCCCCAGCACTCCCAGCTCCCATGCCAGTGGGTCCCAGCACCCCAGCTCCCCCAGCACCCTCCCCAGCGGGTCCCAGCACCCCCGCGCCGTACCCTCGACGGTGACGAGGTGGCTGTGGCGCGCCTGGCCCTGGCTGTTCTCGGCCACGCACTCGTACTCGCCGTCGTCCGCCTCCTCCACCGCCCGCAGCCGCAGCGTCTTGTTGAAGTTCTCCAGCGAGGCCCGGCCCCGCGGCAGGGGCCCGTTCAGCCGCTGCCACCGCACCGCCGGCGTGGGGCTGGGGGCCCGCGTCACCAGGGGGGCCGGGACCCCCCCCCGGCCCCAGGCCGGCCCCGGCATCCCCCCCAGCCCTGCCTCGGCACCCCAGGGACCCTCCCCATCACCCCCAGCCCCCCCAGGCCCCCCCAGACTCACAGCCCCTCGGCAATGCACTCGAGGATGAGGGTGCCCCCACGCAGGGCAACGTGGGGGGGCTGCGGGTCCTGGGGTACCACGAGCCGGGGTCGGCGAGACTGCACCGAGTTACCTGGGGGGGGAAAGGGGTTGGTGGTGGCAGGGGGCACTCCCAGAGACCCCCCCATACACCAAGGGACAACCCCCAAGCCCCAGGGATATCCCGTACACCAACAGTCCCCCTCACCAGCCCCAAGGCCCCTCCCCATATTTCTGAGGACCACCCCCGGGCCCTCTTTGTACCCATAAGGACCCCCTATTCACCAAAGGACACCCCAAGAGGCCCCCTCATACTCCCAAGGAACCCCCCAGGGTCCCCTTGTACTCCCAAAGACCCCCTCACGCATGAAGGAACCCCCCCAGAGCTCCAGCGATGCCCCATATGCCAGCAGCCCCCTCCCAAGCCCTCCATACTCCCAGTGACCCCCTCATGCACCAAGGGACCCCAGAGAGAACCCCCCCAGTGCATCCTCCAAAGAAGGGGGGGGTCTCCAGGGGGCTTTTTGAAGGGGGGCCCCAAGGTGGGGCAGCTCTGGGGGATTGAGGGGGGAGAACCCAAAGTGGGGTCATCTCTGGGGGGCCTCCATGGGTTGGGGGGGCTTCTGCTGGATGGGGCAGTTTTATGGGTGCTGGGGGGCCATAGGAGAGTTTTAGGGGGGAATTTAAGGTGGGGTCCCCTGGAAAGGGTGCCATAAAAGTGATTTGGGGGGCTGCCATAGGAATGACTCGGGGGGTTAGAGGGTCCCTAGGGGAGCTGGGTTGCGGGGAGGCTCCAGGGGCAATTCCGGGGGTGGTGGGGGAAGCTGGGGTCCTGCACCCCCACGCACTGGGGGCGACGCGGAGGTCGAGGGGCTCCTTCTGGATGATGGTGCGGGGCCCCAGGTAGTGGGCGTGGCAGATGTAGTCAGGGTGGCTGTCGCCCACCAGCGTGTTGGCGAAGTAGAGGAATCCGTCCTGCCCCATGCTCACCCGCGCGTCCTGCGCAATGTGCACGATGCCTGGGGGGCACACGGGGCGTGTCAGGGGGTCCCCGCTGCGCCAGGCCCCCGCCCTGCCCGTGGGGGGGGCAGGGAGCGGGGAAACAGTGGGGTCCGGGGTGCAACAGGGTGCTGGGAGGGTGATGGGGTGCAGCGGGGGTCAAGGGGAGCCAGGGGATTATTGGGGGGCAAGGGGTATCAGGACCCCAGGGGTGATGTGGAGTTGGGGGGGTGCAATGGGGTTGGGGAGTGCAATGGGGTGCAGGGGGAAGCAGGGAGGTCCCAGATGCTATGGGGTGTCACAGGCGTTATGGGGGGGGGGTGTGTGTCCCATGGGGTTTGGGTGGTCACAGGGTGATCGGGGGGCCCCAGGGGTGCAAAGAGGATTATGGGGGTGCCAGAGCAGTATGGGGGTGCAGCAGTGTGAGGGGATAGGGGGTGCAGGGGGAACTGCGTGCAAGGGGTGCAAGATCAGCCCGCATCCATGCTGGGGGTTGCTCACGGCTGTTGAGCCAGTAGATCTTGGGGGGCACGGCACTCTTGGGGGGGTCACAGGGCAGCACCACGGGGTCCCCCTCCTCCACCTCCACCGGCGTCACCTTCTCCTTGGGCCACTGCGGCGTGTCTGGGGACCACAACGGCTGGGGGGGCACCGGCGTCCAGGGGGGAGCCCCCAAACCAGCCAGGGATCCCCGGGTCTGGGGAGGTTCCCCCTGCCCCCCCCCCAAACAAGCCATGGACCCCCACATCCAGGGGTTTCCCCTGCCCCCCCAAACCAGCCAGGCACCCCAGCACCTGGGCTTTGAGCGAGGGATCGTGGCAGGGAAATCAGGGTGGAGGGGATCTACGAGGACCCTGTGGGATCTGGGGGCTCCCAGGGGGATTTTAGGGCACCCCTACGGGGCTCTGGGGGGATTTTAGTGGACCATCAGGGAGGTCTGGGGGGATTTAGAGGATCCCAGAGCAGCTTTTGGGGATTCGGGGGGGTTTAGGGGACTGCCAGGGCTGGTTTTGGGTCACCCAGGGGGGATTTGGAGGGGCCCAGGAGGGGGTGGCGGCTGCCCAGGGGGACGCCGGGGGGCCCTGGGGTGCCCGGGGGGTGTGGGGTCCCCCTCTCACTCTCGGCGATGACGCGGGCCTCGAGGGAGAGCGCGGTGCCCAGGGCGTTGGCGGCGAAGCAGCGGTACCGGCCCTGCAGGCGTCCAGCCAGGCTGGCGTTGATGACCAGGGTCCCCGCGCCCGGGGCCACCGTCACCCCAGGGTGCTCCTCGGGGATGAAGGGCTCGTCCTCCCGTGTCCAGCGGTACCTGCGGGTGGGGCGTCACCGTCACCGCGGGGGGGTAGCGGGGGGGGACACTCGGGGCGCGGGGGGGACACTCACTGGACCGGGGGGTTGCCGGTGGCGGCACATTTGAGGACGACGTCATCGCTGGGGAAGACGACGAGCTGCTCCGGGGGCTGCTCTGTCAGCTCGGGGGGCTGCAGGACTGGGGGGGGTCATGTCAGCGGGTGGGACCCCCGGTGACACCCCAGGACTCCCCCAGGGTCCTCATAGTGCCCTCAGGACCTCCCCCCCTCCAGGGACCCCTCCCCAGAACCACAGGGACCCCAGGAGCCCCCCCAAAGACACCTGGGGACCCCAGACCCCCAACAGACTACCTGGACACCCTCCAGGGATGCCATGAAGACCCTCCTGGATGCTGGACAACACCCTGGCGATCTCAGAGACTCCCCTGGAGAACCCAGAAGCCCTCCCCAGGCCCCACAGAGACGGCCAGGGTCCTCAGAACCACCCAGAGGCCCCCCCAAGACACACCCCCCGGGACCCCAGAACCACCCAGAACCCCCCTGCGATGCCCCCAGACTCACGCTCGTGCAGACCATCTGCACCATCCCGGGGGGCAAGGGGGAGGGAGAGACACAGCAGTGAGCGGGGGGCTCCCCCCGGGTGCGTGGGGCCACAAGGCCCTCATCAGCGGCCGTGCGAGGGGTCCTCGTGCGAGGGGTGCTCGTGTGAGGTGGGCAAATGTGCAAGGGGCTGAGCGTGCAAGGGGTCGTCGTGCAAGCGGCTGAGCGTGCAAGGGGTCATTGTGCACTGTGGGGTGAGCGTGCAAGGGGTCGTCGTGCAAAGGCGCAGGTGGCCCTCGTGCAAGCGGCCCTCGTGCAAGCGTGCAAGACCCCCCGCCCCACTCACACTCCGGGGGGATGGTGATGGCGGTGCCGGGCCCCCCCAGCACCAGCAGCAGGAGGAGGCCGAGCCCCCGGGGCAGAGCCATGGCCGGGGCGGGCGGCAGCGGGGGCCTGGGGAGGGGGGACACACAGACGGGGTCACTGGGGGGACCCCGGCCTCGGGGAGCGGGGGGTGGGGTGTCAGCCTCCCCCGGGGGAGCCAGGCGTCCGGGACAGCCCCCCCCCCCCCCCCAAGCTCCATTGTGTGGCGGCCACCGCCTCCCCTCCCCCCCCACGGATGCGCCCGTTACCATGGCAACGGCTAATGAGGGAACCTGTCACCTTGGCTCGGGACCCAGGCGTCCGAGCGACCCCCCCCAGCACCCCCCTCCGTCCCTCCCTCCCTCCCCTCCCCCTCCCGCAGGGGACGCAGGCGTCCGAGGGCCCGCCCTCCCCCTCCTTCAGCACCCTGGACAGGGGACCCAGGCGTCCGGGACAGCCCCGCCCCCCCCCCCGGGGGGACCCAGGCGTCCGGGACAGCCCCGCCCCCCCCCCCGAGGGGACCCAGGCGTCCGGCCCCCCCGGGATGGGCCCCGGGGCGGAAGCGGGGGCGGCCCCGGCGGGAACAAGGGTCCCTTGTTGACCCCGCATTCCTTGGGGGGGGTGGGGGGGCGGGAGGGGTTGGGAGGGACCGGGCTATGACACCCCCCCCCCCCAGAAGGGGACCCAGGCGTCCGGGTGCTGCAGGTGGGGGGAGGGGCGGGCCCGAGGCACCTGTAGGGAAATGACCGGGATCGTGGGGGGGACGTGTGACCCCCCCAAAGGGATCTAGGCGGCCGGGCCTCCCCAGCCCCACGGCATCCTCCAGCCCCGGGGCCCGTCACGGCGGCGGGGGGCGGCCGTGGGGTGACGGGGCGGGGGGGCAGCTGTCACGGCCGGTGACATCGTGTGCCGTGTCCCCCCCTCCCCGCACACGCGTGTGCTGCACACGGGCCCACCCCCATCCCCCATCGCTCCCCCCCCCCGCCGGCCCCACCCATCTGTTGGACGCGGGCCGGGATCCTATGGAGACCCTATAGAGCCCACCCCCGAGCCCCTTGGCCTCTTAGGGACCCTATGGAGATCCTACAGAGCTTCCCCAGAGGTCCCTGTCCCCATAGGGACCCCATAGAGACTCTATAGAGCCCGCCCAGCCCCATGGAAAACCCGTGGAGACCCTATAAAGCCGCCCAACAGAGCTCCCTGGCCCTACAGACACCCTATAGAGTCCCCCAACAGAGCCCTCTGGCTCCATAGAAACCCTACAGAGCCCCAAACAGAGCTCCCTGGCCCCATAGAGCCCCACAGCAGACAGCAGGGACCCCCACCCAGAAGCAACTGGCCCCATAGGGATACCCTCACCCCCCTCCCTGCTCGGCTTCAGCCCCATAAAGACCCCCTCGACAGCCCCCCCCCCAGCCACGGCCCCTCAGAGCCCATATAGGGCCCCTTTACCTCAGCCCACCCTCGCAGAGCCCCCTCCCCACAGGCACCCCACTGCCTCAGCCCGGACCCACAGGGACCCTACAGAGCCACCTTTACCTCAGCCCGGACCCACAGGGACCCTATAAAGCCACCTTTACCTCAGCCCGGACCCACAGGGACCCTATAAAGCCACCTTTACCTCAGCCCGGACCCATAGCGACCCTATAAAGCCACCTTTACCTCAGCCCTGGCCCCTCAGCACCGCCCACCCCAGGGAGCTGCAGCCCCTCCATGCTTCCCGCCTCGGGGGGGACCCCAGAACCCGCTCCCTACAGAGCCCCCCTCGCCTCAGCCCAGCCCTATAGAGACCCTGTGGAACCACTTTTACCTCAGCCCAGCCCCATAAACATCCTACAGAGCCACCTTTACCTCACTCCCGGCCCCATCGAGACCCTATAGAACCACTTTTACCTCAGCCCAGCCCCATAAACATCCTACAGAGCCACCTTTACCTCACTCCCGGCCCCATCGAGACCCTATAGAACCACTTTTACCTCAGCCCAGCCCCATAAACATCCTACAGAGCCACCTTTACCTCACTCCCGGCCCCATCGAGACCCTATGGAACCACTTTTACCTCAGCGCAGCCCCATAAACATCCTATAGAGCCACCTTCCCCTCAGCCCATCCCCACATACACCCTACAGAGCCACCTTTTTACCTCACTCCCGGCCCCATCGAGACCCTATGGAACCACTTTTACCTCAGCCCAGCCCCACAAACATCCTCTGGAACCACCGTCCCCTCAGCCCATCCCCACACACACCCTACAGAGCCACCTCTCCCTCAGCCCCGGCCCCTCCGCCCTTCCCGCCCCACGGAGCCGCAGCCCCTCAGCGCGGCCCCAGCCCGGCCCAGCCCCGCCGGGGTCCCCCCGCGGCAGCCCCCCGGCTCAGCCCCCCCCGGCTCAGCCCCCGGCCCTACCTGCTCGCACCGCTCCCAGCTCGGGGCTGCGGCTGCCGCGGGGCTGACATAATCCGCCCGCAGGCCCCGCCCACCGCCGGGACGGCCCCGCCCCCCTCACCGCCCCGGACACGCCCCCCGGACACACCCCGAGCCATCAGTGGGGCGGGGGCGCCCGGACGCCTGGGTCCCCCCACCGGAGTGGGTGTGGGGTCCAGACCCCGAGAGGCGGGGAGTAGGGTGGGGTTGAGACCTCCCGGAGGCCTGGCCCCCCCCCGGGGTGTGTGTGTGTGTGTGTGTGGTAATGGGAGACCCCCTGATGCTTTGGTCCCCTGTAGGGGGGAGGGGGGAGCCCCCCCAGATGCCTGGGTCCCCCATGAGGGTGAACAGGAGTCCCCCCGGATGCCTGGGTCCCCCATGAGGGTGAACAGGAGATCCCCTGGACACCTGGGTCCCCATTGGGGGGAGCAGGAGCCCCCCCCCAGATGCCTGGGTCCCTTTTGGGGGAGGGGGAAGCCCCTGCCCCGGACACCTGGGTCCCTTCTGGGGGGATGGGATCCCACCCTGGACACCTGGGTCCCCATTAGGGGGAACAGGAGCTCCCCCCAGATGCCTGGGTCCCTTTTGGGGGATGGGATCGCCCCCTGGTGCCTGGGTCCGTGTTGGGGGAAGGGGGAGCCCCCCCAGACACCTGGGTCCCCTCCCAGACACTGACCCCCCACTCCCACTCTTTCCCGGCAGTCAGACCCTGGCAGCCACCCAGGGGATGATGGGAAACACACACCCCCCACCCCCCCCCCCTGCGGGAGGAGCCAGGAATGGGGTGGAGGGGGGCTCACCCCCCCTCCAGGGGACCGAGGCATCTGGGTGGCCCCCCATAAACAGGACCCAGGAACCCCCAACCTGCCCACTCCCCCCAGCATGAGATCAGTCCGCTTTGTCACTGGTGACATCACCCGTGTCTGGAGCTGGGCGTGATGTCATCAGCCGGCAGGGAACAGCCCAGACGCCCGAAGCCCTGCTGGGATAGGGGGTGGGACCCCCAAAACAGACACAGGGAGATGGGAGGGAGATGTTTATTGAGGCACAGCCAATGGGGAGGCGGCCTTGGGGACGCTCCCTGGGCAGGAATCGTGGGGAGACCCTCAAGACCCCCAGTTGTGGGGGCTAAGGGTAGCCTCCCCCAGTCTCGGGGCTCCCCCATGCTGAGGACATCCCAAACTCAGGAGTGGCTCCCCCATTTTTGGGGCCCAGCCCCAACCAGCCATTCCCATTTGGCGGGGGTGGGTCCTTCAGCCCCACCCCAGAGCACCCCCACTTTTGAGGGCCACCCCAAAGCATTTTTTCTGGCATGGGACGGGTGGGGGCAGTTTTAGAGGTGCCCCGCTCCCCCCAGGACTTGTGTAGCCCCTTGAGGGGCGGTGTTTGGGGGTCACTTTTGGGGGGCCTACGCCTGGATGCTGCTCTTGGTGCTGAACGCCAGGTAATAGACGACGAGGCCAATGGCGGCTGCCACCACCTCCGTTGACACCCAGGGACCATTCCAGGCGCCCTGCCGAGATGATGGGAGGGTCACAACTGCCCCCCAAACCTCCTCAGCACCCCCCAAACCCCCAGGGGTGTACCCAAACCCTGCAGGGTTCCAGGAGCTACACACCCATCCTCAAAATCTGCCCCACAATCCCAGTGATGCCCTGCCCCCCACCCCCAAACACCCCCCTCAAGACCCTGGGGAACCCCTACCCCCCCAGGACCCCCAAACCCCCCTTCCAAGAGGAGAAGCAGCCCCAGCACCCCACCCCAGCAACACCCTTGGGTCATCTAAAGACTCTCCAAGATATCTCAGTCACCCCAGTTTCTGCCCAAAACCCTGTGTGCACTCCCAGTCCCCTCCCACATGCAGACAGAGCTGTTGCAAAGGACATCCCCAGATCCATGGGGGACCCCCAAACTACCCCCTACTCACCCGATGGTCCACGTTGACGGTGAAGAGGGGCCGGATGCGGGAGACATCCTCATTATTGCGCTGAGCCTGGGAATGTGGGATGGGGAGAGGGAGAGAAAAGGGGGTTCAGCGCTAGGCTGGGGGCACCACACGGGGACCCCAGCTACAGGGGGACCCTAGCCACAGGGCAGGGAGGACCCACCTTGCGTAAGGCACTGTATGACTCCTCATCAAAGAACTTCACCTCGTAGGTGCCCGACTGAGCGCTGCGGTGCTCCAGGCTCCAGGAGACCTACAGGGATAGGAGGAGGATGCTGAACCCCCAAACCCCGCCGCAACCCCTCCCCGGGGACCCCGACCTCACCTGGTAGCGCCCCACGTCCTGCCCCCGGGTGACAGGGAACTGCTTCCCGTTGACGTCGGCGTAGAGGACCACATTCTGCGGGGAAAGGGCGGCAGTGAGATGCAAGGGGGCAACCCCAGCACCGCCCCCCACGCCACGGGGACTCACCTGGGCGCCGTTCTTGCAGGCCAGCGAGATCTCCACCACGAAGACGCTCTCGGAGGAGATGACGGCATCCGAGGTGGTGTAGTACGAGGGCACGATGGTGGGCTCGGGGCACGGCTCGCCTGCGGGGGGCCGTCAGGACCGCGATGTGCCTCAGGAGCTCCCACCCCCCGGCCCCTCACAGACCCTAGGATTCCCCCCCCATCACGGCCCCTCACAGACCCCGGGACCCCCCTCAGCCCCTCACAGGCCCAGGGACCGGCCCCCCGCGACTCTCCAGGCCCCGGGTGGCCCGGACGGCCCACCCCGGCCCGCCAGGCCCGCCCGTACCTGCGGCACCGAGCACCACCGCCAAGAGACCGACTAGGACCACCAGGACCGCCATGGCTGCCTCCAGCACCGCCCTCCCACCACGGACCCTTTCCCGACGGCCAATCAGCGACGCCACCCGCCGCCGCCGCGCCCAATCAGCCCCCGGGGGAGGGCCGCCCCGCGCCCTGCGGCCAATGAAAAGCGCTCTTTTCCCCTTCGCGGGCGCCCGCCCTGAGCTCGACGTGGCCCTCCTGTCGCAGCTTGGTGGCGGGGCCAAGAGGTGCGCATGCGCAGAGCCGGCGGCGGCCGGACAAAATGGCCACTGCGACTTATGTGGCGCGGGGAGGCGGTGCCAGGAAAGGCGCGGCCGCGCCCTGGCGCATGCGCAGCGCGCCAGCAGCCAGCCCTTTGCCTCGGCGTTCCCACGGCAACCGCCGCAGGGCGGCGGTCCGCCTCTGCCCGCCGGTTTCAGTGGGGTTTTTTTCGCTCCAAAACAGCGATAAAACGGCTGGGGAAAGGGCTCCGGGGATGGGGGCTGCCGGGCCCCTGTTAAAATGGCGGGCGCCTCCGCCTCTACCGCGCGCCGCCTAGAAAGCGCGGGCGGGGCCGCCCTGCGCATGCGCGACCGCGCCACACCTCCCAAGCACAAAATGGCCGCCGCGACTTTTACGGCGCTGCCGGTGGCGTGAGAGAAAGCCCGGGGCGGGGTGGGGAGAGACAGGAAGTATCGCGAGATCTCGGCGCCGTGCCAGCCCCGTCCCTGGGCCGTGCCGACATCTCGCGAGAAGAGGCGCGGCGGCTACCGCGGCGAGCGGCCATGGCGGCGGTGCTGGCAGCGGCGCGGCGACTCCGGGTACCGGCCGTGCTGGGCCGCGCCCGGTGAGTGCTGGGGCGGCGGGATGGCCCTACGGCCCCACCGCGCCCCTGGGGAGCTGGGCGGCGGTGGCGGACTGCTGCGCTCTGATTCGCCAGCTCGCGTGCGTGTGTGGGGGATGCGCGGGCGGGCTACGGCAATCTGATTGGAAGCGGCGGGGCGGGGGGCGGGACTAGCTGGCAGGCGACTCTGGTTTTGGTTGGCTGCCGCTGTGGAGCCGCCTGGGCTATCGAGTGGTGATTGGCTGTGCGCCGAGCTAGTGGGCGGGCCAGGGCAGCGGTCTCCTCGCTGATTGGTTGATATTTCTAGGGGAGGTTGGTCCGTGTGCCTGAGCCGCTGGGCGGGGGGGGGAAGTGTCGGCTGGGTCCTATTGGGGGCTTCTATGACCCTTTGCGGGGGTGGTCCTGGGTCCCTTGAGGGGGGGTGTCGAATCTTGGGTCCCTTATGGGTGGTCCTGGGACACTTAACGGGAGCTCCTGGGTCCTTTGAGGGCGGGATGGCTGGTCCTGGACACTTAAGGGGATGGCTCTGGGTCTCTTTGGGGGTCCTGGGTCGCTTGCCGGGGGGGGGGAGTAGGACCCAAGAGCTCAGGCTGTCACTTCCACCCGCACCCCAGGCCTGGATTTCCCACGATGCCGAGCGGCGCCACCTCCCACCCGTAAGTGCCCTGTTTTTGGCGGTGATCTTCCCCTGAACCCCCAAAACCCGGGGCCCTCTAACACTCGTGGGGGGGGGTGCAGGGAGCGGGGCCACAAGGCCCCCTCTATCCTGGGACGGGGGGTCCCCAACCCCACCCTGTCCCCTCTCAGGGGTCAGGGGGAGGCTTGGGGGCCCCCCCCCTTGGCCTCTCCACTGAGGCTGGGGCAGGGTGGGGGCTACGAGACCCCCGCCTTGGGGTGGGGTGTGCTCACGGGGCTGCCAGCCCCCAACCCCATGTTCAGGGCTGGCATGGGGGGAGTGCGGTGTTCCTGCTGTGTGGATTGCGGGGATGGGTTCGCGGGGCCCTGGCGTGGCCCAGGGGGGCTCTTCTCCCTCTCACCCCGCTCCCCGATTGCCGGCACCATGACTAACTGCCCCCATTTCTCCCCCGCGCTACGGCCGCCCGCCCCCGCAGCAGCCCAGCATCGTGAGTATGGCCAGGCTGGGGGGTGGGAACCCGGGGGGGACCCCAAGAGCATGTGGGGAGGGGTGGGGGGGTGTGTGCATGGGTCTGCATGGAGGGTGCCTGGGTTCCCCAGGTAGGGGCTGGGGGAGGTGGGAGGGCAAGGAGGAGGGGGACGGGGGGGCTTGGATGCCTGGGTCCTCACCCCCCCGGTGTCCCCACAGCCACCCCCCGCCAAGTATGGGGGCCGCCACACCGTGACGCTGATCCCCGGCGATGGCATTGGCCCCGAGCTGATGCTGCATGTCAAGGAGGTCTTCAGGTGGGTGTCCCCTCCTTGCCCCCACCCCGGCGGGGACCCAGGCATCCGCATTTGCCACCCCCGGGACCCAGGCATCTGGGTTTGCCGCCCCCAGGCACGCCTGCGTGCCCGTGGACTTCGAGGAGGTGCGGGTCAGCGCCGAGGCGCCCGAGGACGACGTGCACAACGCCATCATGGCCATCCGCCGCAATGGCGTCGCCCTCAAGGGTGAGCGCGGGGCTGGTAACCGCCCCCCCAGGGGCTTGGGGACACCCTGACCCCTGTCTCCGTCCCCTCCTCAGGGAACATTGAGACCAACCACAACCTCCCGCCCAGCCACAAGTCCCGTAACAACCTCATCCGGTGAGAGCCAGGGGCTGCTGGGAGAGATTGGGGGGCACTGCAGGGGGGGCCTGGGAGAGACTGGGGGGCACTGCGGGGGTCGTTGGGAGAACTCAGAGCTATAGAGCCACTGGGGTGGGAAGAAGTGGGGGATGCTGTGGGGCCCTGGGTAGGGGGAACTGGGCGCTGTTGGGGTGAGGGGGGTGAGGGGAAGTGAGTGGGGGGACTGGGATGGACTTGGGGGGACTGGGAGGCACTGGGAGCTATAGAGCCACCGGGCTGGGAGGAAGTGGTGGATGCTCTGGGGCCCCGAGTGGGGGGAACTGGGTGCCGTTGGGGTCAGTGGGGTGGGGGGAACTGGGAGGGGTGTGGCCGGGGGCAGAGCCTGACCGGCGTGTCGGGGCGCGGCAGCACCAGCCTGGACCTGTACGCCAACGTGATCCACTGCCAGAGCCTGCCGGGGGTGGAGACGCGGCACCGCGACATCGACATCCTCATCGTGCGCGAGAACACCGAGGGCGAGTACAGCAGCCTGGAGCACGAGGTGGGCCACGCCCCCGGCAGGGGGGCTCAGGGCGTTGCCCCTGTACACCACCCTGGCCACGCCCCCAGCCTGGTGTGCTGGCAGGGACACGCCCTGTGGGTATTAGCCACACCCCCTCAGGAGATCACTGTGCCCCACCTATGGGCACACTGCCTTGGCCACGCCCCCAGGCAACAGCCATGGCCCCACCCAGAGGGAACCGCCTTGGCCACGCCCCCTGGGATGGCCCCACCCCTACACGGGCCCCACCCCCATGGCCAGCAGCCCCCGTGGCCCCGCCCCTGACGGCCCCGCCCTCCCGCAGAGCGTGGCAGGGGTCGTGGAGAGCCTCAAGATCATCACGGCCGGTCGCTCGCGCCGCATCGCCCACTACGCCTTCCGGCTGGCCCGCGCCGCCGCCCGCCGCACCGTCACCGCCGTCCACAAGGCCAACATCATGTGCGTGCGGGCTGGGGGGCGGGGCGGGGCGGGGCAGGGCGGCGCCCACTGACCCCCGCCCCGCAGGAAGCTGGGGGATGGGCTGTTCCTGCAGTGCTGCCAGGAGGTGGCGGCCGAGTACCCCGAGATCAGCTTCCGCAGCATGATCGTGGACAACACCACCATGCAGGTGGGCCCCGCCCCGCCCCGCCCTCCCAGTGCCCCCAGTGCCCCCAGTAACCCCTCCCCGCCCCCAGCTGGTGTCGCGCCCGCAGCAGTTTGACGTGATGGTGATGCCCAACCTCTACGGCAACATCGTCAACAACGTCTGCGCCGGGCTGGTGGGCGGCCCCGGCCTCGTCCCCGGCGCCAACTACGGCCACGACTATGCCGTCTTCGAGACCGTGGGTCTGGGGGGGCACCAGGGGGGGTCTGGGGGGCACCTGGGGGTGTTTGGGGGGTTCCTGGGGTTCCTGCAGGGATCTGGGGGGCACCAGGGGGGTCGGGGGTTCCTGGGGGGCACTTGGGGAGGGTCTGGGGGTTCCTGGGGGGCTCTGGGGCTTCCTGCAGGGATCTGGGGGGCACCAGGGGGGTTGGTGGTTCCTGGGGGCAATGCGGGGGGGGGGGGGGATTTGGGGGGCACCAGGGGGGTTGGTGGTTCCTGGGGGGCACCAGGGGCTGGTTACGGCCACCATGGAGCCATTGGGGGCAGCTGGGAGGGCACTGGGAGTGCTGGGCAGCAACGGGGGGCACTGGGCAGGGTGCTTGGCAGGTCCCCCTGGTCACCCTCCCCCCACCCCCGCCCCGCAGGCGACACGTAACACAGGGAAGAGCATCGCCAACCGCAACATCGCCAACCCGACGGCCGCCCTGCTCGCTGCCTGCATGATGCTGGACCACCTCCGGTGGGCGGGGCTATGGCAGGGTGGGGCCGGGTGGGTGGGGCCACGGCTGAGGGGTGGGGCTTGGTGAGGGGTGCCCTGCGGAACTCCCACTGGAGGGGCTGCGTGAGGGGGTGGGGCCTCACCCCTAGGGCAGAGTTGGAATGGGCAGGACACACCCTTGTGGGCGTGGCTTGATGTGGGTGTGGCTCTACCCCTCCCCCAGGCTGCACAGCCACGCCTCCACCATCCGCCAGGCTGTCCTTGCCTCACTGGATGATCCACGGGTAAGTCCCGCCCCCCATCCCTATTTTAAAGGGAATGCATCCCCGCCCCTCCATGGGTGGGGCCACAGCCAGCCCCACCCAACGGCTGGCCCCGCCCCCAGACGCACACGCCTGACATCGGGGGACAGGGCACGACCTCGGGGGCCGTCCAGAGCATCATCTCGCACCTCCCCCGCACCTAGGGGGTCCGGGGCCCCGCCCATAGTGAGGGGCAGGCCCCCCGCCCACCCGGCAATAAACCCATCGGACCGCGCCTCCCGGCCGTGGCACACCTTTATTGGCGTCGCGCGGGCGGGGCTAGGGGCGGAGCCAGGGGTGGCGCAGGCACTGGGCGGCGGTGGCGCGGCGGGCGGGCTCGAAGGCCAGCATCGGGCGCAGGAAGCGGGCGAAGGCGGCGGCCGCCCCCCGCGGCCACTCGTACTTCTCCTGCAGCACCGCCCGCAGCCCCCAGGGCCGCAGGTGCCGGATGTGCCGCAGCTCCCCTGTGGGGCGGAGACAGTGGCTGTGACCGTGCCCACGCCCCGCCCACCCCCGCCCTCAGGCTAGCGGCCACACCCCCTGCGGGCACAGGTTCGTAGCCCCCTGCCCGCGGCATAGCCCCGCCCCAACCCCCCTTTAGCCCTCCCCCACCTCGCCCCGTGCCCCGCCCCACCCTTCCCTGCCAACCTTCGCCCCGCCCCTCGCCCCGCCCCTCACCACGGCGGTTGAAGAACTCGCGGGAGTAGCGCCCGCCCAGCGCCACGTGCCGCGGGATCTCCCCCAGCAGCTCGATCACGTGCGCGATGTGGTCTGGGGGTGGGTGGAGCATGTCAGGCCACGCCCCTTCCTGGCCACACCCTTTCCCAGTGACACCCAATGCCTTCAGCCCCACCCCCATCCTCTTCTCCACCCGCCCCCCAGACCCTGCCCTCTCCCCCAGGACCCCCTCCCCCAAGGCCCTGCCCCGCCCCACAATGCCACGCCCCCGCCCCACCTACCCTCATCCCGGCTGTAGTCCTCCCCTGAGTGGGGCTCGAACAGGTAGTCGCCCGTCGCCAGCTCGAACGCCTGGGGGCAGAGGGGCAGTGAGGGGCCGTGGGGCGCCGTGGGGTGCGCCGTGGGGCTGGCAGCAGGCGGGACCCCTCACCATGCAGGCGGTGCTCCAGATGTCGGCGGGGGGCCCGTAGCCCGCCCCCAGCAGCACCTCCAGGGCCCGGTACTGCCGCGTCTGGATGTCCTCGGTGAAGTGCCGGTGCTGGGCGGGGGTCAGCGCCTCACCCCCTGCTCGGGGGAGCACCCCAAACACCCCTGCCCCCCAAACCACCACCAACTGCTCCCCGGGAAGTCCCCCACCGCCCCCCAGTAGCCCCCTCACCACCCAGCAGCCGTTGCCCAGGTCGGCGATCTTGACGCGCAGCCGTGGGGCACAGCGGGGGTCCAGGGGGTTCTCCTGCCCCCCCGGCAGCCCCCATCCTGCGTGGCGGCAGCAGTGGGGGTGTCAGTGGGGTGCCCCTATACCCCCTTCCCCCCAAGACCCCCCAAGCACACCCAATTCCCACCCAGTCCTCCCCCCCCCCCCCCCCCCCACATCCACCCTCTGCCCTCAATTGCCCCTCACCCCCCCTGAGCCCAATCCCTCCCTCCCCAGTGTCACTGACCGAGGGGGGCGGGGGGGCCCCCCAGAGCCCCCCGAGATGAGGGAGCTGGAGGTGGGGGTGAGGAGGGAGTCAGAGGCAGAGCTGGGGCTGGGGGGGCGCCGGGGGGGGCCCTCCCCTGAGGCGGAGGAGCCCCCCGAGAGCCCATCGCTGGAGCCGCCGGCCCGCAGGGTGTGCACCCCCGAGGAGGATGCGCCGCTGGGGGGGCTGCCCCCTCTGTCGAGGTCCAGCGGGGGTGCCTCTGTGGGGGGAGGTGACCCTGAGACCCCCAAATCCTGGGAGCCCTCCCTGTCAACACCCCAACTACCCCCCCAGAGCTCCCAGGTTTCCCTCCAGCCCTCCCGGGACCCCTGAGACCAGCCTCAGGAGGCCCCCAACCCCCCCCAACCCTCAGGGAACCCCCAAACAGCCCCCAGGGCCCCAAACCCACTGCCAGGACTCCCAAACCGCCCCCAAGGGACCCCCAAAACTATTCTGGGGCTCCTGTCCCCCACCAAGACTCCCAATACCCCTCAGAGGCACCCTAGAGACCCCCGTTATCCCCTCCCCATGCCCCAGGACCCCCCCCCAAGCACTGACCGGTGTCATCGGGACCCCCCGGGGACCCCCCGCTCTCCCGCAGCTGCTCCAGGTCCTGCAGGCGCTGGGCCAGGAGGCGGCTCTGGCGCCGCCGCTGCCGCCGCCGCCGCCGCCGCTGGGCGCGGGAGAGGCGCTCCTGGGCGGCGAAGCAGGGGGGCCGCTCGTACGGCGGGGCGGTGGGGGCACCGCGCGCCGGGGCAGGGGGTGCGAAGCGGGGGGCGCGGGGGGCCGCCGGGGGTCACGCACCCGCGGGAGGAGCCGTGCGGGGATGCAGGCGCGTGCGAGGAGGCGTGCGAAGCGGGGAGACACTCACGGGGCCGTCCTGGGGCACGGAGCTCACTGCGAGAGAGCAAAGGGGGGCCCGAGGGGGTCAGGCAAGGCCCCCCGTGGGGGGTCCCAGGCGTCGGGGTCCCCCCCCAGGCGGGGCCAGGGGGGCCGGGGGTACCTGCGCTCTGGGGGGGGCTGGCCCCCCGGGCCCAGCGTGCGGCCTCGGCCGCCAGCTGCCGCACAAAGGGTTCCCCGACGCGCAGCAGCACGTTCTCGGGTTTGATGTCAGTGTGGATGATCTTGCACTTGGTGTGCAGGTAGTCCAGCCCCTCCAGCACCTGCGCCCCAAGGCAGAGGAGCACCCCCAAATCGGGGGGGGGGTGCACGCTGGGACTCGGGGTGGGGGGGCAGCAACCCTCCCTCACGCCATTCCTGAGGGCCGCTGGCACCCCCCAGCACAAGAATTGGGAGGATATTGGGGGGCTGGGGGAGTTCTGGGGCTCGAGGGAGGACATATGGGGTCCCCATGGGGATATTTCGGGGTCTCAAATGGATATTGGGGTACAGCAGATTTAGGGGGGGCTCTAGAGAGAGTGCTCAAGTCTGTGTGGGCACACAGAGGGGCCCAGAAAGGATAACAGGGGGCCTAGGAAGGATGTTTGCGGTCCCCATGTGGACCTGGGGGAGGCCATAGGGACATAAGGGGGCTGCAGGGGACTTGGGGGGGTCTAGGGGGGATGCTTTGGGGTCCCTGTGTGGATCTGTGGGAGCCCACAGGGACATTGGGAGGATTTGGGGGGACTCTAGGAAGGACATTCGGGGACCACATGTGGGGATGTGGGTGGTGGCAGAGGGATGGGGGGCATTGGGAGGGCTCTGGGCAGGAGCTGGGGGTCTCACAGGGATATGGGGTGTCTGGGGGCAGCCCAGGGTCTCCCCTGGGAGGTGGGGGGATGTGGGGGGATGCAAGGGGGCCCCCCGCACCTGCCGCACGATGCTCTTGACACAGGGCAGGGGCAGCCCCTGGTAGTTGGACTTGATGATCCAGCGCAGGAGCTGGTGGCCCAGCACCTCCAGCACCATGCACACATCTCGGGGGGTCAAGGAGCACCCGCACGCCTGGGACCCCCCCTCGGGGTGACGGGCGTGGGGGCCCCCTACCCGGGACCCACCCCGGGGAGGAGGGGGCACCACCAGACCGTGGGGTTCCCAGAAGGATACGGACGCCGTTGACCCCCGAGATCTTGAAGTCGTCAATGAGCTGCACAATATTTTCCCGCTTGGGGTCGCTGGGGTCCGAGTCGCGGACCTGGGGGGGGCAGGGGGGCAGTTATGGGTGGTCGGAGGGGCCACGGGGGGGAGTTAGGGGGTCCCCGGTTTGGGGGGGGTCCAGGCATGCTCACGCATTTCAGCAGCTTTATCTCATCCAGGGCCGTCTCGGTGTACTGGGGTGCACTCTTCACCACCTTCAGTGCCACAAACCGCTTCCGCCTGCCGAGGGGACCTAGGAGTCCAGGAGGGGCCCCCCCAAACCCAACCCTGCCCAGCACCCCCCGGGGGAGTCCCAGGGCGCTCACCGAATGTCCCAGCAGAGCCAGACGGTGGAGAAGTGCCCCCAGCCCAGCTTGCGCACCACGTGGTAGCACCCATTGAAGAGGTCCCCGATCCGCACGGGGTAATACCCGCCTGGGGGGGGGGGGGGGGGGGGGACGGGACATGAGGGAAGGGGGACTAAGTCTGGCATCCCGGTGCCTGGGGGCTCCCCTCACCCTGCGCCATGGACCCGGGCGTCCAGGCGGCCCCCACCTTTACAGTAGTCCCGGGGGTCCTCCTGCTCCCCTTCATCAGAGCCCAGGAGCCCCTCTGACAGCAGAGGCAGGGGAGGGGGCGTCTCTGGTGACACATCCTTGGGGGGGCTGGGGGTCCTGAGGGGGGGAGAGCCAGGCTGGGAACGCAGGTGTCTGCCCCCCGCCCCAAGCCAGGCCCCTTAGGGGTCTGCCCCATGCCATGGGGGCCCATAGGGTGGTCCCAGAGGGGGAAAGGTGAGGTGGGGTGGTCCCAGGAGAGTGCCAGGAGCTCCCAGAGCCCCCCGGGACAGAGTGGGGGGAGGTGCGAGGCATTCTGGGACATCACCCCCCTGAAATAGAAATGACCTCACGGCCCCAGGCACCACGGGGTTAAAAATAGCCCTGGCAGGGGGAGGGGTGGCCCTGGAAATGTGCCCCCCCACCCCCAGAAGGGGGGCTCTGCTTGTTCCCCCAGGGAACAAGAACACCCCAGAAGCTCCCCCCCACCCCAACAGCCAGTCCTCCCCACCGCCGAAGGGTCACGGGGGGCTCTGGGGAGATCGTGACCCTGCTGCCCACCCCCTATCCCCCCTCACCGTGGGGGTGGTTTCTGTTTTTTGTCCTTTTTGCGCTTTTTCCTTCTCTTGCCTGGATCTGCGGGGGGTTGTCGGGGGGTCATGGGGGGACCCTGCACCACAGGCCCCCCCATGCTTCCCCCAGCAGAAACCCCCCGTATTCCTCCCCAGTCCCAAGCCACAGCTTCTCCCATCAAATCCCCCCCGGGACCCCTCGGTCCCGGAATCGCCTGTTTCCTCCCAGAAATTCCCTCGGAACCCCTCAAAACCCACTCCCCGGACGCCCCCCCGCCCTCCCCGGATGCCGGGACCCTCACTTTGCCCTCAGAAAACGGCCCGAAACGCCTCAAATGCCTTCCCCGTACCCTCTGTGTCCCTCCCCCGCCGCCAGCCCCCCGGTTTTCCTCACGAACCCCTTCGGGACCCCCCCCCGGACCCCCAGATCGCGGGACCGCCAGTTCTCCCTCACGATGCCCGTCAAACCACCCCCCAAGACACTCGACGCCCACCCCCAGCCCCTGGCTGTGGGACTTTCCCCTCACAAACCGCCCCCGCCCCCCCCCCCCGGGCCCGCCGTTTTCCCCCCGCAAACCGCGTTTCCCCTCATCGATCCTCGCGCCCGCCGCCGCCGCCCCCCCGCGCAGCTCCATGGTGCGCGCGCCCCGCTCTGCGCACGTGCCGCCCCCCCCCCCGCCGCCGCCGCCGCCGCCGCCACGGGCGGGGCGCGGCTAGAAACAGCCGCGGCAATGGTCGGCCCCGCCCGGGCCCCGCCCCTAGCCCCCTCGTCGCCATGGAGATGGGGCCGCGCAGGTCCTAGCGCTCGCACGCCCCTAACCCCCAAAACCGCCCTGGAAGGAGCCAGCACGGCCCCCGCCCCCCCCCCCGAAGGGCCTGGGGACCCCGCAAGCCTGCACTGGGGAAAGGGGGTGGTGGTGTCAGAGGACATGATTCCCCCCTCCCCATGAAGAGACAGGGCCGGGGGCTGCTGGGCATCAGTTTAATAACAGGGCACAGATGGGTGTCGGGGGGCAGGACCCCCACCCCAACCCTCCCTCACCCTGGGGGGCTGAGGGGCCGGGGTGGGGTGCAGGACCCCCAGCAGGGGTGGGGGGCAAAGAGGGTGACCCCCCTCTCCCCACACACACAACCCCACCAGGAAATAAAGGGGAGAGCCTACAAAAAATAGGAGCCCCCCCACCCTCCCCCCCCTTCCCCCAGTCCCCCCTCTTCCTTCCAGGTGTAATTAGGGGGGCAGGGGGGGCTTTTCCCCCCGCCCCCCAAAACTGCCGAGGTTTGTCCCGCGGCGTCCAGCGCTGTGTCCCCCTCCCCTCCCCGGTCAGGAGGCGTCCCATGAAAGTGGGGAGGGGGGTTCCCCAAAATAAAACGCTCCCCCCGGCCTGGGCCGCCATGCACCTAGAGGTCCCTGGGGGGCCGGGGGGGCGGCGGGGGGGGCCGGGGTGCAGTCCAGGGATTCAATATCAACTCTTGTCGGCAGCGGGGTCTCTGTGGCGGGAGGTCTTCATGGTCTCCAGGTACTCCTGCTGCGAGACGGCCAGCACCGACGCCAGGATCTCGTCATCCTCCCAGTCGTTCAGGCCTAGGGGGGGCCCCAACAATTGTGCGGGAGGGGAGGAAGGGTGGAGTTTAAGGGGGGGGTGGGGGGGAGGCATGGGTGCCTGCTGGTCCCCCCAACCTTGCCCAGAGAAGGCAGCAACGAGCCCTGACATGGGGACCATAGCTTGGCTACCCCCCAAATTAGAGATTTTGTGTTGTGTGTCTCCCCAGAGTGTGGAACGAGGGCACAAATCCTCCAGGGAAGATGTTTTCCCCCAGATCCACAGCGCTGCCAAGCTGAAACCCCCAAAACTCAAGACTCACCCCCAAAACCATAACCAATGTCACCAAACCCAGGATTCCCACCCTAAAATGACACATACCCCAACACCCCAAAATGACACCCCAAAGTCTCCCCCAACCCAACCCCTCCCCCACCAAGACCCCTGCAACCCCACGAGTCCAACACCCGCCCCAGACTGAGAATCCCCCCCAGCCCCAGATCCCCCCAGCCCCCCACCACTCACCAAAGGCAGTGGGAGACATCTGCTGCATGATGGCACGGCACTCCAGCGCGGGGTACAGGGACACCAGTGGGGGGGTGGCCCGGCCTCCACCCGCCCCCAGTTGGCTGCTGGTCCCTGGGGGGGGGGGGCAGGCACATGGTGGGGGGGGGGTGGTCCAGGCACACCAGCCCCGAGGTCCCCCTGCAGCCCCCTGTCCCAACCAGCACCCTCCTATGCCCATTTCACCCCCCATCCTCATAGTAGCTGGGGCTCCCAACACCCCATAACTCCCAGTTTGGGGCCCCATAACCATCCCCAGCACTTGCTTGGGGGTCCCTCGCCCCCCAGCACCCCATAAATGCCAGGTTGGGACTCCTGACCCCAGCACCACCCAGAACCTGCTTTGGAACCTCCAGAACCCTGTAACAACCACTCTGAGGCCCTCAAAACCCTGCAATACCCAGTTTCCACCCTCCCACCACCTTGTAGCGCCCACTTTGAGCCCGCCAGCACCCCGGGGACACCCACCTGGGGCACAGGGCGAGGGGGGCTTGCCGGGCGGGGGGGCGCTGGGCGAGGGAGGCTTGTGGCCGGACGCCTCGGGGTGCAGGCCGGGGTGCTCGGGCGAGGGGGCGGCGCTGCGGGGCCGGGGCGAGCGCCCACTCCACTCCTCCAGGCCGCTGGCCGCTGCCGCCGTGGCCGAGCTGCACGTGGCGCTGGCCTTACGGGGCTGTGGGGACACGGGGAGGAGCGTCACCCCTCGCCGGGGCCACCACCGGCCCCGGGCGGGCAGCCAGAGAGGGACACGGAGGTGGGGCAGGGACCCCAGGACCGCCCTGAGGGGGGCCGCTGGCGGTCCCTACCCACCGGGGGGGGTGGGGGGGTCGCGGGGTGCCCCACCTGCCGGGCCTGCTTCTCCTGGTCACGCAGCCACTGGAGGTAGGACTCGCGGGCCACCTGCTCCTCGATGGCCTCGTTGGTGGCCTCCCAGTCGGTCGCCCGCTTCTTGTCCTCCAGCATCTGCTGCTCGATCCAGGACTCCTCCGAGGTCTTGATGGCACTCTTCATCAGGGACTGCTCTGCCAGCTGTGGGCGGGGCCACGCTTGGACACGCCCACCCCGACGGCCACGCCCCCAAAGATAAGGCCCCACCCCGTGGCTTCAGCTCCCCAGACCATGCTAGCGGGGGCGGGGCCAGGCGAGGCCACACCCCCATATTCCAGTTGGGGGGGGGCTACTTTGGATCCTCCTCCATTAAGAAGCCACACCCCCACCAGGCTCCACCCCATTACACCAGGCTCCACCCCATTACACCAGGCTCCACCCCATTACACCAGGCTCCACCCCCCAGCTCCACCCTGGCATGGCACTACCAGCAAGGGGCAGGGCCATACTCAGACACGCCCCAGCAAACCACACCCCCAGGGCCAGGCTCCACCCCTAGAATAGGGTGGGGTCCTTAGACACACCCCCTTAGACAATAAAAGGCTGTTGGGGCAGGGCTAAGTGTTGCCACGCCCCCTCAGTGGCCCCACCCACATGGGGCAGGGACGGTCCCAGGACCCACAGGGCCCACCTAGAGACTCCATGCAGTAGAGGGAGGCGCCCCCGCCCCATGGCAACGGGGGTCCCGGGTCCCCCCGACCCCCGCAGCCCCACTGACCCCCGGTTTGAAGGAGGGCAGCCCCAGCCCCACACCGATGGTGGCCTTGTTGGGGTTGACAACGGAGTTGTAGTGGATGTTGCGGTGGTAGCTGACCCGGATGGGCTCATCCTCGTTGTGCTGAATCCCGTGGAAGGTGTTGATGGGCTCTGCGGGCACCCCGTCAGCACGCCCGCCACCCCACAGGCACGTGGGGACCCCCCAACAGCACCCAAGGATGCGCAGGGACTCCCCAGCCACCCCACAGGCACGTGGGGACCCCCCAACAGCACCCAAGGATGCGCAGGGACTCCCCAGCCACCCCACAGGCACGTGGGGACCCCCCCAACAGCACCCAAGGATGCGCAGGGACTCCCCAGCCACCCCACAGGCACGTGGGGACCCCCCCAACAGCACCCAAGGATGCGCAGGGACTCCCCAGCCACCCCACAGGCACGTGGGGACCCTCCAACAGCACCCAGGGATGCGCAGGGACCCTCCAGCCAACCACAGGTATGTGAAGACCTTCCAGCAGCACCCTGGGGACCCTCCAGCCACCCAGGGGCCCCCACATCAGCACCCTACAGGGTCTCAGGGACCCCAGAGCCCCCTACAGCACCCTGGGGACCCCAGGGACACCACAGAAAGCCCCCTCAGCACCTCGGAGAAATCCACATCTCCCTGGGGTACCCCAGAAATCCCTAAAGCACTTCGGGTACCCCAGAACGCTGTTGGGACCTCCAGGGCACCACAGAGACACCCCCTCAGCACCCTGGGGAGCCCCAGAAGGCCACAGGGAACCCCCCAGCATGCTGGGGATCCCCGTGGCACCTCAGGGAACCCCTCCCCGCTGTCCCCAGGGCCCGGCAGGGTGGACGCACCGGTGCCGTATTGGTAGACCTCGACGGGGCGGTTGTACATCTCGGCCATGGCCTGCATCTCGATGTGGTTCCCATGGCACGTGCTCTTGCGCTTGCGGTTGATGTAGGTGGTAAAATCCTCCGTCACGTAGTTAGAGAAGTAGTCGGCGTTCTTCATCTGCGGTGAGGGGACGTTGGCGACGGACGCTGGGGATGGCGGGGCAGCCCCGGGGCGGGGAGGGATGCGGCGGGGCGGTGGGGGGTATGGGGACACCACAGGACCGCGGGGCTGCCCCAAGGACATGGGGGATAGGGAGTGGGGGACCCCTGGGGACACCGGGGACCTCAAGAACACCCGGGGACTTTGGGGAGGGCGGGACAGCAGCCCAGCGTCCCCCCGAGCTATAATGCCTTCCCAGTCTGCCCCAGTGTCCCCCAGTTCCCTTCCAATCCCCCTCCTGTGGCTCCCAGCACATCCTCACACCCCCCAGAACCCCCAACTGCCCCCGAGTCCTCTTCCAATCACCCTCCCATGGCTCCCAGCACATCCTCACGGCCCCCAGAGCCCCCCAGTCCCCTCCCAGAGCCCCCCAGTCCCTCACCAGATAGTCCATGCAGTGCTTGCGCACCACCTCGTGCATGTCCTGGTCTCCATACACCTGGTCAGCTGGCAGCACCCAGACGGCGGGGGGGGACAGAAAGGGACAGTGAGGGGAGTGCCAGCCCCCCCCCACAGACACTGGGAGCCCCACGCTGGGGCACAGTATGGGGGGGGAGGGAGGGCACGGGAGGGGCGCAGGGCTCACCCACAGCCCGGAAGAGGCAGGCACCGTCCTCCTTCATGCGTTTGATGATAAAGCCTTTCTTTTCCCGCAGCGCCTTCTCGAACCGGTGCTCCTGCTGGAGACACAGCCGGGCTCGGCGTCGGCACCGCATGGGACAGGGACCCGACCCCACCCCCCGACCCCCCCGTTCGACATGGGACAAGCATAGGGTGGGTCCCCAAGTGACGCGAGGGGGACACACACGCACACATTAGGGGATGGGAGAGCGTAGCAACACAGTGGGGGAACACGGGGCGGGGGGGGAACAGACGTGGCGGTGGAGGGACAGATGTGGTGGGGTCAAGCACCTTGTATGACATGTGGGGTGAAAATATGGGGACACTCGGGGGACCCCAACTGCCCCCAGGCCACTCAGGTTCACCCAGGGCCTGCATTCCCCCATCCGGTGTCCCCCTGGTGCCCACAACCCCCCTATTCCAGTGTCCCCAGCCCCCCCGGTCCAGTGTCCCGCAGTCCCCCCCAGTGCCCGCATCCCCTCTGTCCCCTCGGTCCACCCCGGTCCCCATGTCGCCCCTGTCCCGGTGTCCCCCGTCCCCCCGCACCTGCTCGGCCGTGGCCGGGTCCATCTCCACCCGCCCAGCCTCGTACTCGTCCTCGCTGTTGTAGCCGCCTCCCGCCTCGTCGGGGCCGGGGCTGCCTCCGGGGCCCAGCCCCAGCCCCAGCCCCATCCCGCCGGGGCCGCCGCAGCCGGGACCGCCGCCACCGGGGCCGCCGCTGGGCCCGGCCCCTCCGCGCCGCCGCCGCTTGCTGTGTCCGGGGCCGCCGCCGCCGCCGCCCCCACCGGGACCGCGGGGCTCGGGCAGCCCCAGCGCCGCCGCCTCCAGCCCCAGCAGAGACCCGGGCCCATCCCCCGCGCCGGGGCCGCCGCCGCCGGGGCCGCCAGGACCGGCGGGGGGGGGCGAGCCGGCGGCGGGCAGCCCGGCCCAGCCCCGCAGCGGCGGCGGCGGCGAAGCCCTGGGCCGCGGCCCCCCAACCCCGCCAGGGCCGCCGGGCTCGCCCACGCCGCCGGGGCCGCGCTCAGGGCCGGCGTCCGCTCCACGTTCGGGGCCGGCGTCCGGGCCCGAATCGGTGTCGCCGTCGGGTGCCGGTACCGGCTTCTTCTTCGGGAGGATCGTCATGGTGGGGCGCGCATCGGGCGGCGCCGGGGGGGGAACTGGGAAGGGGAAACTGGAAAAGGGGGAACGGGATGGGGGGGGAACCGGGGAAGGGTGAACTGGGCCCGGGAGGCCCCGCCGGGCCGCGGGAGGCGGCGGCTACCGGTGGCGCTGGTGCTACCGGCGGTTCCCACGGAGCCGGGGGGGCCTGGGCAAGGCCCCCCCGCGGTTGCGGCGGCGAGGCCGGAGTTGTCGGGCCGCGGAGCGCGGTCGCTGCCACCACCGCCGCCGCCGGGCCCGTGTCAACATCAACAGCGGCGCCCTCTGACCCCGCCGCCGCGCTTCCGCCTCGCCCGCCGACCGCTCACCCATTGGCCGGCGGAGATCTCGCCGCGCTCCCATTGGCCGACGGGCGGATCGGAAGTCCCGCCCGCTCGGAGGCCGGCGGGGAGGGAGGGCAGGGAAGGGGCGGGACCGGCGTCGCCCCGGCGACGGCGCGGCTGCCCGCTGATTGGGCGGGGGGCGGAGCGGGAGCCCTCGCTGATTGGGGCGAGCGCGGGTAGGCGTGGCTGCCCGGGAGCGGACTCTGGTTGGGCGGCGAGAGAGGGGCGGTTCCCAAGGAAGGCACGGGCGCTAATTGGCTGGCTAAGGAGGAGGGAGTTAACGAAAGGGCGCTGGTTGGGCGGTGCGGCCGGGCCGCCGAGATAGCTGACGCTGGTTGGGCGGCGATGGAGCGAGGGCGAGACTTAAAGAGAGAGGAAGCGCTGATTGGCCACCCGGCGAGGGGTGGTACGTCCGACCTCAGCGCACTGGGGTGGGCGGGAGCAGTGAAAGAGCTCCCAGCTCTGATTGGCCAGCGCCTAACCCCGCCCACCCATTGCCACAGCCGGTGGCCTCATTTCCCATTGCCTGTGGAGCAGCTGAGGCGGAGCCAATGCATTAGCCACGCCCCCTCCCATGACACCACCCCCGCAGGTGTCAATCCCTGCAGGCCACACCCCCGCCCATGACACCACCCCCTGTAGGTGTCACTCCCCACAGGCCACGCCCCTCCCAGCAGTCCCAGGCAGTCAGGGCCCCCCCCCAGCACAGACCCACCACCCCATTTCCAGCTCCTCCATTTCCAGCCTTTTTATTAAAACCCACCGGACGCTCCCGGTGGCAGGGGTGGGGTCCCCCTGCACCCCCGAGGGTATCCAGGCATCTGGGCCGCCCTCCCCCAGCTCTTGGGGGGTGATGACACACGATCTCCACACTGGGCTCATCCCAAGGGGTCGCAGGTGTCCAGGCAGGCGCCGAATCCTTCTCTGGAGAACTCGGGGACCCCCCCTGTGCCAAATTCACCTCGAGCAGCCCCTTGGGGGGGTGGGTGTGGAGGGCACCCAGGCGCCCCAGCATTGTGGAGGGAGACCCCGGCATCCAGCCGCTGTGAGGGGGCCCAGGGAGCCTGGGCTCAGCGGGCCTTGTGGCGGGGGCGGTCGAAGGCGCGCTGGGCGGCGGCGAGGTGACTGCAAGCGTCGGCCAGGAGGGCCCCAGGCACCAGCACCCACAGCCCGTTGAGCCCCACGAAGTAGCCCCAGAAGTAGAGGGGCCGGGGATCACTGTGGGCCCAGCCTGCCCGCGCCTCCGTGGCGAAGTACAGCACGTCCCCATAGAGCTGCCCTGGACGCAGGAAGGCAGGTGTCAGGGTGGGCTGGGGCTGGGGGCCCCAGGGACCCTCCCAAACCCACCCCAGGGCACATGGGGGTCCGCGGTGTACCAAGGGAGACCAGGAGCTGCAGGACGTAGCGAGTGGGGTGGTGCCGCAGGAAGGCGAGGAAGGTGAGGAAGCTGAGGGGACCCCAGGCCCAGGCTGTCACAGTCTCCATGGCAACCGTGAAGTCATCACTCCTGTGGCGGGGGGGGAAAACAGACAGGGGGATCAGCCTGGACACTGAGGTCCCTTGGACACCCCTCTCCCCACCCGCCACCCCCAACTCACGTCATGTAGCGGCTGTCAGCTTTGGCATATTCCTTCCCTGCGGGCAGCAAGGGGTTGGCAGATGGGATCTGGGTGCCAGGGCATGGCAGGCAAGCGTCCCACCCCCCCCAAAACCCCCAGGGGACCCAGGAAGCACCCACTCCCACACCAGGGCCCTCCCTCACCCAGGTGTGCAGGGAACCTCCTTTACCCCTAAGGGCCCATTAATGCCCCAGGAGACACCCCTCCCCAAAGGGACCCAGATGACCAGGCCCCCCCGACAGAACCCAGACCCCACCCTTAGGAGACCCAGGCACCCAGGGGCCTCCCAGCCCCACCTCAGGGCCCTCCCCCACAGCGTATCCCCCTCCCCAGGTGTCCAGGGAACCCCCTTTTCCCTTCAGGGCCCACTAACGCCCAAGGGGACGCCCCCCCAAAGGGACCCAGGTGACCGGGGACCCCCCCCAAAGGGCCCAGGACCCCCCCAAAGGGCCCCAGCCCCCCTGCAGGACCCCACCCCACCCGGTGCTCACAGACGTCGGCCAGCAGCCCGGTGGCGGCGGGCAGTTCCTGGTGCCGCAGGCTGAAGTACCCCTCCAGCACGCCGTGCACCCCCGCGCACATCAGGAACCAGCCCAGGGCCAGCCGGCGGGCGGGGCTCCGCGAAGCCCCGCCCCTCGCCCCGCCCCTCGCCCCGCCCAACACCCAGCCCAGCGCCAGTAGCCCCGCCCCGACCGCTGCCACCGCGCCTGCGCACTGCCAGCCAGGCCGCGTGCTGGCGATGTAGCCCGGCAGCGGCAGCGAGCGTGGCCAGTAGGGGTGCACCGTCGTCGCCATGGCAACGCCGCTACGGTCCTCGCTGCACTGTGGGGGGGGGGGGGGAAGGCGGAAGCGGGATGAGGAGGGGGGAAGCGGCCTCCCCCTCCCCCCCCGCACCGGACGGGGCCCCCCGGTGCGTCCCCCCTCCCCTCCCTTCCGCCTCCCGTCACCTCAGCTGCACCGCGCCGCTCTCCCGCACGCCGCCAGGCTCGCCGCCTCTGCCTCCGCCGCGCTGCCTCCCGGCCGGCCAATACAAGCGCGCTGCTGCCCCGCCGGCCAATGGGAACGCGCCCCGCCCGCCGCCTCCGCCCGCCGATTGGCCGCCCACGGCGCTGGGGCGATGTGGGGCCAGGGTGGTGGGCGGGCCCTCACTTGGCCGGGGACGGACCGTTGTATTGGGGGCGTGGCCTCACTTGGGGGCGGGCCCCGGAACAGCCGCGCGCCGCGGGGGCGTGGCTCCGCCCGGGGGGCGTGGCCTACGCCTATAGACCGAGGCTCCCCATGTGCGATGCAGAGCACTGGGCTTCCCGCAGCTCTCGGGGCCTTCCCCGCCACACACGGTCCCTTTGCTCCCTCCCAGGGCCACGCAGGAGCCCGACGGAACCCCCCGGGCCCTATAGAAGCTGTACAGGCACCCTCAAAACATACAGGGGCCAGACGGCCTCCCCTGGGCTGCACACAGCCACCCTGCAGGGATATATACAGGTCACACAGGTGCCTCCCAGGAACATATACACACACCTGTATGGACCCTCCCTAGAAACATATAGGCTCTTGCAGGGCTCTATAGATGCTTTACAGGTATGTACAGCTGCCAAATCCATATATATACCACACACACTCCCCCCAGAAATATGTAGGTACTACACAGAGCCCCCCTGGAATTCACAGGTCCCCCCAAGAATATATAGGCATCCATCCCCACCCCCAAACCATGCAGATAGCCCCTGGGGACATATGAAGTATATAGGGACCCAACCTACTTGGGCAGCGAGGAACCCCAAGTTGGCAGCGTTTCCCCCATGAAAGAGCCAGGCAAGGTATGGCAGCAGGTCTCTGTATTGAAGCCCACTGTGTTCCCCCCCCTCCCGCCAGACCCCTGCTCCCAAGGGGGAACATGTGACAGGGGCCCCCCAAAACCCACTGCTCGCCAGGAGCAGCTGGGGGGGCCCTGGGTTTGGATCTCCCCCCAGATTCAGAGGAGGGCCCACCCAAATCTGGGGAGCTCTTCCCACACGCAGCAAGGGGGGAGAATGGAGTGATTTGGGGGGTGTGACCCCTTGGGTTTGGGGGTCACACCAGGGTGCCGGGGGGCTGCGGGTCCGTGGTGGGAGGGGGGGCGGCCGTGGGGGTGTCCCCTGAGGCCCTGGGTGAGGGGGGAGCAGGGAGAGAAAGGTCCAGAGGGAATAAAAAGGAAATAAAAGAAATAAAGAGAAACACACACACACACACACACACAAAAACCCAAAAAACAGGAAAAAGAGAGAGAAGAGAAACAGGAATTAGCTCCCCAAACACAGCCCCTGCCCCCCTCCCCAGATGCCTGGGTCCCCCATCGGCCCTCCCCCAGGTCCTGGGGATGGGGTGGTCTCCCCCTGGAATTAAGAAAAGAGGAAAAAAAGAGGCAAGGCAAGACAGACCCCCCCAAAAGGGCTGGGGAGGAGCCCCAGCATGGGGGAATTGGGGAGGGGGCCCCTGTGGGAGACCCCAAAAGTGGGGCTGCTGGCAGGTTGGGGGGGCTGCTGGGGGACCCTGAATGGGGGCAACTTGGGGGGTTCTGGGGGTGCCCTGTGGGGTGGGGCTGAAGGGGGAGGTTTGGTGGGGGCCAAAGGGGGCACATTCGGGGTGTCCCCCGAGAGAGCTCAGTGAGGCGTGAGCAGTCCCCACATGGGAGTGCCCAGTATGGGGACATTTAAGGGTCCTTGAAAGATGGGGGCCCCCAAACTGGAGCTATCTGTGCCCCCAAATCGGGGCCTTCCTTGTCCTCAAGGTAATGATGCTTGGGGGTCCCCAATGGGCATGGGGACCCTGAAGGGGGGACATTCAGGGTCGCCAATGGGACACATACTGGTCCCCAAAGGACGGGAGGGTCCCCAAAGGACAGCGGGGTCCCCAACCAGGGATTTCAGCCTCCCTGGGTGGGGTCTCACATCATGCCCCGAAACCAGGGCTTGCCCCCATGCCCCCCCTAAAAGAGGGGTGCGCGGTACCCCCAGGGCACCCCATACCTGGGCGCCAGGGCCCCGGCGTAGCTGAGTGAGTGGGGCAGACCAGGGGGGTCACGGCGGCGGGGGGCCCAGGCAGGGCCAGGGGGTGGCAGGCGAGGGCCAGGGGGGGCGGCTGGGGGGGCCCCCGTGTGCCGCAGGTACCAGTCCCGCAGCCCCTCCAGAGCCAGCCACTTCTGGCTGCGGCGCTGCTCGGCTGAGGGGGGGCCCCCCCGGCCCCGGGCAGCCTCGGGGGCACTTTCGGGGGGGCTCCCCCAGTCGATCAAGGCCTCCGAGCTGTTGCTGCGGCGGGTGCGGGGGGCCGGTGGGGGGGGGCCGGGGGCCGGGGCCCCCCCAAGCTGTGAGTCCTGGCTGCCCGACCAGGGCCGGGGGGGCAGCCCCAGCGCTTCGGGGCTGGGGAGGGGGAGGACAGGGGGTGAGACAGAGATGCTGATGTCCCCCAGAGCACCCCATACTCATACTCCCCCACTGCCCTCTGCACCCCCACCCTGCTCCCCACACCCCTTGATTGTCCCATGCACACCCTAAATTGCCCCCCTCCCCGTTTTTTCCCCCCAAAAGGCTCACCGGCAGAGCGGGTGCCCGCGGGCACAGGGACTGCGAGCCAAGACGGGGGTGGCCGGGACACTGCGGCCCTCGAAGCTGGAGGCGCTGCGGGGCAGGGTCCGCGCCGGGCTGGGAGCCGCAGTGCCCCGTCAGAGGGGAGTGGGGAGACCCCCAGGGGGTTGGATGGGGGTGGGGAAGGGTTTGGGGGGCTGGGAGGGTGGACACGCACCTGGCAGGGCTGGCGAGGGAGCTGCGGCGGCCAGGTCCCCCTACAGCGGCCTCGGGAGGCCAGGGTGGCCGGCGGTCGGGGCTGCCAGATCCAGCCCGGGGTGGCGAGGGGCGGCTGGCTCCGCTTGGGGGGGCTTTGGGGGGGGGCAGCCCTGGCAGGGCCCCTGTGGGAGACGCGGCGTGGGACCTGGGTGCCCCCCTGGGGGGTGCCCCCCTGGGGGGATCCCCCGGGGGACCCATGCACTCACCATTCTCCAGCGCAGGCAGGTCGCAGAGGGACCCGTTCTCATCTGGGGGAACCAGAGCCAAGGGAGACGGGTCAGTGCCACTGGGGCCCCCCAAACCGTGCTCTGCCACCTTGGGGACCCACCACAAGGCTACACACCCCCTCCCAACCCCCCTACCCCAGGCTAGGCCCTCCTCAAAAGCCTTCCCCCTCCCTATCAGTGCTCTGGGGGGACCCCAGCTCCGCTCCCCAGGTGCTCTGGGGATCTCCTGGTCCCAGACCAGCACTCTACGGACCCACAATTCCTCCCCCATATGCTCTGGGGACCCCACATCTCCTCCCCATGATGCTCTGGGGACCCCCCCCAGCTCCTCCCCGCCAGTGCCCTGGGACCACCCCCGCCCCACTCAGTGCTCCGGGGACCCCCCAGCTCCTCCCCGCCGGTGCCCTGGGAACCACCCCAGTGCTTTGGGGACCGCCAACTCCTCCCCCTGATACTCTGGGGACCCCCCAGCTCCTCCCCCGCCGGTGGCCTGGGGACCCCACGGCGCTCACCGTGCGCGGTGGCGCCAAGCTGTGCGCGGAGCTGCCGGAGCCGCTGGGCCGCCTCGGCCTGCAAGCGTTGGCGGCGGCGGCGCTGCTCGGGGGGCAGCCCCGGGCGGCCGCAAGGCGCCGGGCGGCCTCCACCACCTGTACCTGCACCGCCACCTCCCGCCGGGCCGCCCGCGCCGCCTGTGGGAGCCGGGACCGGGACGGGGCACGGCGGGGCCGGGGCGGGCCGGGCCGCGGGGACCGCCGTACAGGGGGACATGGGGGCCGCCATGGCGGTACGGGGGCCGGGCGGGGACAGGGGACCGCTAGAGAGGTATGGGGGGACATGGGGGCCGCCATGGCGGTACGGGGGCCGCAAAGGGACATACCGTGTATGGAGGCCGCGAAGGACTCACGGGGGACGCGAACGGATCCCGGGGTATTGGGGGGCCGCCGTGGGACCCTCGAGGTGTGGGGTGACACGCCCCCAGGTGGGACACGGGACCCCGCAGTGGAGGGAAAGGACGTTTTTGGCCTCCCTCCCCGCCCCAGGCCCTTGCCCACCCACCCAGTTCCCACCCCGTTCCCACCTGCCTACCTCAGGGGGGGGACCCCGGGGGGCCCCCCCGGCCCGGCGGCGTGGGGGGGGCTGGGGGCCTCTCGCCGGGCTCCAGGGGGTACTCAGGGGGCAGCTTTCCTGTCAGCTCCTGTGCACAGTGGGGGGGGCGATGGGGGGCTGGGGGGGGGAGCTGGGGTCTCCAGGGCAGGAGGGGGACTGGGAGGGGTGGGGAGGGCCGGGAGTGGGGCTGTGGGTGGGGGGTGCTGTGGTGGTTCTGGGAGGGTCCACGGGGGTCCCAGGGGTCCAGGGGGAGCAGAGAGGTGTGGGGGGTTCCTGGTGGGGCTGTGGGGGTCCCGGGGGGCTTTGGAAGGTTGGGGGGGGAACCCAGGTGAGGCTGGGGAGGGTTTGGGGGGGGAACCCCGGGTCAAAGGTCAGGAGTGATTCAGGGTGCCCTGTAGGTGGGGGGCCCTGGGGGAGGGTGGGGTGGAAGAGAAGGGGTCAGAGGTCAGAGGTCGGGGGTGACTCACGGCCTCCTGCAGGCAGAGGCGCCGCAGCTCCCGCAGGCGCAGCCCCAGGGCCTGGCGCAGCCCCCGCTGCCGCTCCCGCAGCTCCTGCAGCCGCCCCGCGGGCGCCCCTGCGCCGGGCAGAGGTCAGGGGGCAGAGGTCAGGGGGTGGAGGTCAGGGGGCACCAGGGGCAGGGTTCGGGGGGGGGGGCAAAGATGAGGGGTGGCAGGGAGCAGAGGTTGGAGACGCCAGGGCTCATGGTGGGGAGAGGTCAGGGGCACCAGGGGCAGAGGTCAGGGGCACCACAGGTCACCAGGGGGCAGAGGTCAGGGGCACCACAGGTCACCAGGGGTCAGAGCTCGGGGGCACCAGGAGCAGAGGTTGGGGGGGGGGGGGGGCACCAGGGGGGTCAGGGGGCACCAAAGGTCACAGAGCACCATGGGGTCAGGGGGACAGAAGTCATGGGCACGGCAGGGTGGGGGGCGGTGTCGCGAGGTCACAGGGCACGAGGGGACGCAGCAGGGTGGGGTCAGGGGTCGGAGGTCAGGGGTGACCATACCTGCAGGGCTGTAGGTGCCGGGGGGAATGATGTGGCCCCTCACCTCCATGTCGGGGCGGGCGTGGGGCCGGCACCCATCGGCCCCGGGTGCTGCAGGGAGCTGTGAGCCGGGGTGGGGGGCAGGGGGGTACCTGGCACCCGCTGCCCCCCACCCCCGGCGTGCCGGGGCCCCCAGCGGGGGGCAGGGGGCAGGGCCTGCGGCCCCCCTACCTCCTGCCCAGACCCACTTCCCAGCTCTTCCTCCCGCTTCCCGCCTGCCCGGCCCCTCCCTCAGGGACCTGGGCATCCGTGTGTCTGTCCTCCCCTCAAAAGGCACCCAGGCGTCCGTCTGTCCATCCCCCCACCCAAAAGGGGCCCAGGGGTGACCCCTCCCCCTGCCAAAGGGACCCAGGCGTCCGGCCCGGCATGGCCCCCCAGGCCCCGTGTTGGGGGGGGGAGGGGGGCAAGGCTCGGATGCCTGGGTCCCCCCGGGGGGGCTCCAGCCCCTCCTCCAAACCCCCTGTTTCCCATAATGCCCCGGGGCAGCCCCCCAACCCCCCCCCCCCTTACCGTCACCCAGCGGGTGCTGCTCCGGGGGGTGGCGTGGCCGGGGGGGCTCCCGCCACCCACACGGCTGGGGTGGGACCCAGGCGTCCGGGTGAGGGTCAGCCCCACGCACCCCCCCCAGGGGACCCAGGCGTCCGGGCAGCCCCCTTCCCCCCGCCCCGGGCTCCGGGGGGACCCAGGCGTCTGGGTGCAGGGGGTCCTGCTCCCCCCAAAGGGACCCAGGCGTCCGGGCGGGGGAGCGCAGGCCTTCCCGGGGACCCAGGCGTCCGGGCGGGTGTCGGGGTCCCCCCTGCTTCCCCCCTCCCCCCCCCCCACCTCCGTGATGTCACTTCCTGCCAGCTCCCCCTCCCCCCATCACCCAGCGCTTCCTGCCTCGGCCCACAGCCCCCCGCTCGGGGCACCGGGACCCCCCCGGCCCTACGGGGACCCCCTGAGACCCCTGACTCTCCATAGTGGCCCCCAGCCCCGCTGCGGCCCCCAGCCCCACCGCCCTCACGACGCCTGGGGAAGCCCCAGCCCCAGGACCATTCACAGACGCCTCCCCGCAGCCCCATAGGGCCTCCCCGGCCCCATAGCAGTTTCTTGAGCCCCATATCGCACCCCCGGCCCCATAGGGAGCCCCTGAGAAGCGCCGTGGGGCGCGGGGGGCGGCGATGTCCCGTGGGCGGCCGAGGGGGCCCCCGCGCCCCCCGGCCCCCCCCCAGCGCCGCCCCCCGGGCGCCCCACGGTGTATGTCCTGCTGGAGGGCCCCAGCGCCCCTGACACTCTCCGGCTGCTCAGGTAATGGGGGGCTCCGTAGCCCCGGGGGGTGCCCTGGCACTGCCCCATGGTGGGGCTGGGGGGGGTCAGAAGGGCTTGGGGGGGTAGGTTGCGGGATGTGAGGGGGCTGGGGGGGGTTGCCGGCGGCGGGCATAGGAAGGGTTGAGGAGGTTGAGGGTGTCTTGGGGGTGCAGGAGCGATCTGGGGGGTTGCAGGGGGGATGGGAGGGATTTTGGGGGGTCCTAAGGGGGTTGGGGGATCTGGGGGGATCCAGGAGGGACTGGGGGCTGTGGGTGGGGAGGAATGTGTCCCAAGAGAAGCTGTGGGGGGTTCTGGCAGTGGTGGGGGGCTGTGGGGGGATCTGGGGGGGAACCGTGGGTGATGCAGGGCTGGGAGAAGGGTCTGGGTGTGCTGGGGGGGCCGGGGGATCTGGGGGGG
>NC_134309.1:140105-187628 GCF_949628215.1 Phalacrocorax aristotelis | reverse complement strand
TCTCGGTGCGGCGCGCGCCCCCCAGCCCCGGTGCAGCGGGGTGACGGCGTGGGGCGGCGGTGTGGGGCACGCAGGTGGCGGCGCTGGACCCAGCCCTGCGGGCGCTCTTCGCCCGGGCCGGCATCAGCGAGGCGCAGCTGGCCGACGCCGAGACCTCCCGCATCATCCACGACTTCATCCAGGGCCAGGGGGGGCTGCAGGCCGTGCGGGAGGAGATGCGCCGGCAGGGTGAGACCCCCGCCCCCCTCCAGCACCCATGGGTGCCACTGACACCCCCGGGGGGCAGAGGGGCATTAAGGCACTATTTAACTCCTCTCTCTCTCTCCCCCCTCCCCCCGCAGGACCCCCTCCCCCGCCGGGCCGGGGGGGCACCCCGCCACCCCCTGCCGGGCCCCCCGCAGCCGCTCGGGGCCGCTGCCCCCTCCTCCACCTCCCGCGGGTCCCCCGCCCCACCCCGCCCCCCCTCCACCGCCCCCGCCCTCCCGCCCCCTCGCCCCGCCCCCCTCCCGCGGCCCCGCCCCTCCGGGGGCCGCCACCACCGCCCCGCCCCCTCCCCCACCGCCCCCACCCCCGCCTCCCCCCGGTGGCGGCGGCAGCGCCGCTCCTCCCCCCGCGCCCCCCCCGGCCCGGGGGGCGCTGCTGGACCAGATCCGCCAGGGCGTGACCCTCAACAAGGTCAGTCGGGGTGCGGGGGGGGGGGGGGGGTGGGTGCCGCGAGGTGGGGGGTGCCGTGGGGCTGCTCTGACACCCCCACCGCCCCCGCGACCCTGTGTGCGTTCCCCTCCCCAGACCCCCGAGGTCCCCGAGGGCGGCGGCGGCCAGAGCGCGGGGGGGCTGGTGGGGGCCCTCATGGACGTCATGCAGAAACGCAGCAAAGTCATCCACTCCTCCGGTGAGCGCCCCCCCCCGGCCGCCCCACATTCGGAGGGGCGCCCCCGGCCGCCCCCCCTGACTCCCCCTTTCCGCGCAGACGAGGGCGAGGACGGCGAGGAGGAGGAGGACGACGACGAGTGGGACGACTGAGCCCCCCTCTCCGCCGGCTCCAGGAGGGGAGCTCCGGCCCCCTCCTGCCCTCCCCCCAGCCCCAGCAAAAACCAAATAAAGGCGACAAGACCTTAATTGATTAATGCGCTGATTAATTAATTACCGGGTAATGAGCGGTTAGTGAGGCGGGCAGCAGCGGCGCGGCTCTGAGGAAGGACGGGACGCGGGGGGGGGGGGGGTGGGTGTGTGGGGTGAGGCGGGCCGAGCCCAGGCCGCGCGCAGGGGTGTGTGGGGGTGTGTGGGGCGAGGCCGCGCGGAGCCGGGTCCGCCGGAGCCGCGGGGAAATGGGTCAAAAGCGGCTCTTTTTGGGGGCTGAACACCCCGCACGCGGGGGCGGCCTGCAGGGTGCAGCTGAGGCGGTGGCTCAGCCAATGGGAGGCGGGCGGGGGGGGGGAGGCCCCGCCCCGCCCCGCGCGCTGCCGCCGGGCGGAAGTGGCGAAAAAAAAAAAAAAAAAAAAAAGGGGAAAAAGGAAAGGGAAGAAAAAAAAAAAAAAAAAAAAGAAGCGGCAGAAAATGGCGGAAATTTAAAAGGTGCGCGCGGGCGGGGGCGCGCGGGGCGGCGGAGCTGGCGGCGGCGGCGGCGCTTTAACGGCCGGCGGCGGCGCGCGCCGCTTCCCGCGCTTTTCTGAAGGGGCGCGCGGCGGCGGCCGTTGGGCGACCGTGCCGCGGGGGGGTCGGGGGAAGGTGGGGGTCGGTGCCGGGGGGGGGTCGGGGGAAGGTGGGGGTCGGTGCGCGGGGGGGTCGGGGGAAGGTGGGGGTCGGTGCCGGGGGGGGGGAGGGGGAAGGTGGGGGTCGGTGCCGCGGGGGGGTCGGGGAAGGTGGGGGTCGGTGCCGGGGGGGGGAGGGGGAAGGTGGGGGTCGGTGCCGCGGGGGGGGGAGGGGGAAGGTGGGGGTCGGTGCCGGTGGGGGGGGAGGGGAAAGGTGGGGGTCGGTGCCGCGGGGGGGGAGGGGAAAGGTGGGGGTCGGTGCCGGGGGGGGGGAGGGGAAAGGTGGGGGTCGGTGCCGGGGGGGGGGGGAGGGGAAAGGTGGGGGTCGGTGCCGGGGAGGCCCTGGGTCCTGGGGGGGGTCTCGGTGCTGGGGGGGGTGGGGTCGGTGCTTTGGGGGTCCTGGGCTCCGGGGGGGCCTGGTGGGTGGGCGGTGTCGGTGCTTTGCGGGTCCTGGGCTCGGGTTGTCGGCTTTGGGGGGCTCCAGGGCGCTGTGGGGGGGGCGTTCCGGGCGGGGTGTCGGTGCTGGGGGTCCTGGGCTCTGCAGTGGGGTGCCTTGGCTCTGGGTGGGACCTGGGCTCTGGGGAGGGGTGTTGGTGCTGGGGGGTGCTCTGGGGGAAGGGTGCTGGGGGAGGTGACCAGGGCTCTGGGGGGTTCTGGGCACTGGGGAGGCTCTGGGAGAGGGTGTTGGTGCTTGGGGTCTCCAGCGCCCATTCCCCAGCCCCCCCACCAGTAACACCGGCCCCCCCCCCCAGGCTGCTCCGTCTGCTGCAAGTCGTCGTGGTCGGGGCTGCAGGAGCTGTGCCGGCTGGAGCGACTGCAGTGCCAGGCGCTGGGCGTCACCCGCCGCAACCTGGGGGACTTTGAGGTGGAGTACCTCTGCGACTACAAACTCGTGCGGGTGAGTGAGTGGGGGGGCTCGTGGGGGGTCGTGTCCCCTCACCCCACCCCAGGGACGCCTTTAATGTCCCTGGGTGCCTGGGCTTCTCCACAGGGCCCGCGGCCCCTGGAGTCCCCCCCACCCCCAGGGCACCCTGCGACCCAAAGCAGGCCCCAAACAACGCCCCCCTCTTTCCCTGCCCCGCCAGGACGAGGAGTACTACCTGGTGAAGTGGCGGGGGTACCCCGAGGCTGCCAACACCTGGGAGCCCCGCAAGAACCTGCGGTGCCGCGGGCTGCTGAAGCAGCTGCACCAGGACCTGGCCCGTGCCCCGGGTGGGCCGGCACGGCCTGGCCCGCGGGGGCTGCCTGCCCGCGCCGCCTCCTACCTGGTGCAGAAAGCGGAGCAGCGCCGGGCTCTGCAGCGCTGGGAGCGGCTCCTCAACAGCACCCGCAGCCACCGGGGCCGCATTGCCGTGGAGAACGAGGTGGACTTGCACGGCCCCCCCCGAGACTTTGTCTACATCAACGAGTACAAGGTGGGGGCCGGCATCAGCCTGACTCCGGTGGCGGTGGGCTGCGAGTGCCGCGACTGCCTGGCGGAGGCGGCGGGCGGCTGCTGCCCCGGCGCCTCCCGCAACAAGTTCGCCTACAACGAGGCGGGGCAGGTGCGCATCCGGGCGGGGCTGCCCATCTACGAGTGCAACTCGCGGTGCCGCTGCGGCGCCGACTGCCCCAACCGGGTGGTGCAGAAGGGCATCCGCTACGACCTCTGCATCTTCCGCACCGGCAACGGCCGCGGATGGGGCGTCCGCACCCCTCGAGCGCATCCGCAAGAACAGCTTCGTCATGGAGTACGTGGGGGAGGTGAGAGCCTGACGGGGGGGGGGGTGGGGGGGGCAGGGCTGCGGGCGTGGCGGGGGTGTGACAGGGCGGCCCTGCCTCAGATCATCACGTCGGAGGAGGCAGAGCGCCGGGGGCAGGTGTACGACCGGCAGGGAGCCACCTACCTCTTCGACCTGGACTACGTGGAGGACGTCTACACCGTGGACGCTGCCCACTACGGCAACATCTCCCACTTCGTCAACCACAGCGTGAGTGGGCGGGGCCTCGCTGGGCAGGGGTGGGGTGTCAGATGGGGCGGGGCTGGCTGGAGCACCGCCCACTGCGGGAGCCTCACCCACTCCTGCGTGGGGCGGGGCTTGCCACAGCACCGCCCGCTACAGGAGCCCCCTCACTTCTGCACGGGGTGGGCCTTGCTGTGGTGACGTGTTGGTGTGGGTGGGGCTTGCTGCAGGGGGGCGGGGCTGTCTCCCAGAGCCCCACCTATCCAAGCAGCCCCTGCTGGTTGGTCCCTCTGGAGGGAAGGAGGGTGGGTGGGCAGGGCAGACCTGCCCCCCCACAGCCAGCCCCACCCACGGCCCCGCCCTGTGGCAGTGCGACCCCAACCTGCAGGTGTACAATGTCTTCATCGAGAACCTGGACGAGCGGCTGCCGCGCATCGCCCTCTTCGCCACCCGCCCCATCCGCGCTGGCGAGGAGCTCACCTTCGACTACAACATGCATGGTACCGCCCCGCGCCCCGCCCGGCCCCCACCCTGCTGCACAGCCCTCCCCAGGACAGCCCCGCTGCCACAGCAGCGCAGTGGGGACAGTGGGGGTGCTGCTCCCCTCCCCCCGCCCTGTTTCTCCCCCCCCCCCCCCCCACCCCTTCACCCCCCATTTCTCCTCCTTCCCCCAGTGGACCCGGTGGACGCCGAGAGCACCCGCATGGACTCTAACTTTGGGCTGGCGGGGGGGGGCCTGGGGGGCTCCCCCCGGGCACGCAGCCGCATCGAGTGCAAGTGTGGGGCCGCCACTTGCCGCAAGTACCTCTTCTGAGCCACGAGCACTGGGTGCAAACATGCTTGTTAAACGCAGCGGGGGGTCCGTGCCGTGCCGTGGGGGGACACGGGGTGATTTGGAGAACACACAGACGCAGGTAGGGGGTGTGGGGGTGTCAGGCGTGCTGGCGGCGCCAGACGATGACGGTGCCAGCGGCATCGCTGGAGGCCAGCAGGCTCTCGTCGCAGTTGAAGGCAACGGCCAGCACGGCCCCGCCGTGGCCCTGCAGCGTGTTGACGGTGGCTCGTGCCGCGCGTCCCACGTCGAAGAAGTGGACGCAGGCGTCCTCGCTGCCTGTCACTGCGGGGACAGGGACGAGGGTGCTGGGGCGGGGGGGGGGCAGCCATGCACCCTCCTCCACCCCACACACTGCAGGGTCTCAAGCCCGCTTCCTCCGGGTGCGCCACCCCCGCCCTCCACAGCCCCCCAGTGTGCCCCCCGCGCGTCCCCATCCCCACGTACCCACGCAGGCGCCTTGCCGGAAGGACATGAGCGGGCAGAAGCAGCTGCGCAGGGGCTGCTCCGGTGCCGGGTGGGGAAACTGCGCCGCAGCCGCAGCCCCGGTGCCCCTGAGCCCTCCTCCTCCACCACCCTGAGGGGGGGCAGAGGGGATGAGCCCTGCGGTCACCCCACAGCCTCCCCCACCCTCCCCCCCCCAGCCCCTCGCAGGGTGCCCCCCGCACCGGAACAGCAGCAGGCGATCGGGGCAGGCGTTGACGAGCAGGGAAGGGTCCGGAGCCTCGCGGCTGGCCCAAGCCCGGGCTGAGAGTGAGGTGATGGAGCCACCCGCCTGCACCACCACCCGCGAGGCCTTTGTCAGCCGCCCTGGGGGGGACAAGGCAGGGGTCAGCACCCCACGGTACCCCTCTATTGCCCCCATCCCACCCCCACGTGTGCCCCCCACCCCGTACCAGTGCCAGGGTCACAGAGAAAGGAGGAGACAGAGCCGCGGTCGTCACCGGCCCAGAGGATGCGGCCAGGGGCGTCAAAGCAGAGTGCCAGCACCCGCCCAGGCAGCCGTCCCGCTCCGCCCCGCGCTGCCTTCCCTGTCGAGATGTTCACCACCCGCACCATGTGCCGGGCGCTGCCCACCTGCAGACACAGCCGAGGGAGGGGGATGCGCCCCTGCGTGTGTCCCCCCCCATGCCTCGGGGCTGTCGCCGGGGGCTGCTGGGCTCGAGGGACACCCGTAGCATGGGACTCCTGGGGTATGTGGGGTGCACTGAGGGCATCGCTGACCGTGGTGAGGTGGTTGGGGAGGACAGGGGGTTTTGGGGGTCCCGGGGTGTCACTGACCACAGTGAGGTTATTGTTGAGCGGCTGGAAGGCGCAGCAGAGCAGGGCGGCACCGTCAGGGTCAGGGACGCGGCGGATGCAGCGCCCGTCGCGGGGGCCCAGAGCCGCAGGGTGCCATCCAGGGAGGCCGAAACCAGGACGTCGTTGGAGAGGGACCAGGCGAAGTCGGCCACGCCGCCGCCGTGGCCCCGTAGCACCTGCAGTACTGCCGGTGGCCCCGGTGCCAGCCGGCAGACTGAGATGGTGCCGTCCAGCGAGCAGCAGGCCAGCAGGTGCCGGTCGTCATGCGCAAACTGCACCTTCGGCACTGCCCGGCCGCGGGTGCCTGTCAGCGCCGGTGTGCGCCAGCACCGCGGGGGGAACCCACCCCCCCCTACCCGTCCACCCCAGTTACCGGCGCTGTCGGTGTGCTGGTCAAAGACGTGGTAGACGCCGGCGAAGGCGTAGTTCTCGCTCAGCGTTGTGTCTCCAGCCATGGCACGGCTTGCCTCTGCCAGCGGCGTTGGCACCACTCCGGGAGGGCTGCGGACCCAGGTGGCCGGGTGTCAGCACCCAGACCCCCTCCTCCGGCACCCGCTGACCCCAGGGGACCCAGAGTGCTCACCGCTCATCGGGGGCCCCACGGGGCACCCCGGGGTGGGAGCCACGGCTGAGGGAGCGCCGATGTCCCCGGCCCACCCGTGGGTCCTCCTCGAAGTCCTGGGGGAACGATACAGCTGTGGGGTGGGAAGGGGCCTGCACCCCACAGAGTTGTGGGGACCCCACAACACCCCCAGATGAGGTGCTGGGACCCCACAGCACCCCTGAAGCATGTGCTGCTGCCCTGAGGACTGGTGCTGAGACCCCCAACCCACCCAAACGGGTGCTGCAGCCCCATAAGAAGGGTGCCATGACCCCACATCCCCCCTGGGTGGGCTCTGTGCCCCCCTGGGAAGGGCTCGCAGCCTGTCCCCTGCCCCACCATGGCCGTACCTCCATGCGATCGAGGGTGGTGCGGCTGGCGCGGAGGGCGCTGCTGCTGTGGGCGCGGCAGCTGCTCTGCTCGGAGAGAGCCCCGTAGCGCTGGGCCAGGAGGCGGGTGCGCACCCGCAAGTACCAGCGCCGGGTGCTCCCCTCCAGCGCCCCTCCCTGTGCTTGCTCCCGTAACAGCTGGCTGCGGCGTCGCACATACTGCGTCCGGAACTGGGGCCAGCGGGGCGTGCGGTAGGCTGCGTACCTGGGGGCGGGGGGCGTGTGGCACCGCGGGGTGGGGGGATTAGATGCACCTGTGTGTCAGGGACCCAGGTGGGCCCCCCCCCCCCCCAAAGGGACCCGAGTACCAGGATCCCCCCCCCGCTGCGAAAGGGACCTGGCTATCAGGATCCCACCCCAAAGGACTCGGGTACCAGAATCCACCCCAAAAAGGACGCGGGTACCAGGGTTCCCCCCAAAAAGGACCCGGCTGTCAGGATTCCCCCCCCAGACCACCCCGGGGATCAGAGCATCCTCCTGGTAGGGACCCGGTGCTCTGGTCGCACCCTCGCCTGAAAAGAGGCCTCAGGGCACCCCCCTTCCCCCCCCCCCCAAAGGTACCCAGCGTCAGAGGTCTCCCCGCCCGCCCCGGGGCCCACCTGGCATCCACAGCGAGCACCTGCTGCCAGACGGCGGCCATGGCGGCGGCGGCGGCGGCGGCCCCGGGGGGGCCCTGCGGGGAAGAGAGGGCTGAGGTTGGACACGGGGCCCGCTGCCAGCGGGGGGGGGTGGGGGGTGTGGGGTGTCCCGGGGGGCGCCGAGCGGCGGTACCTGCCCGTCCCGATACGGATCCGTCTCCGGCCGCCGGGTCCCCCGCAGGGCCGGCGGGGCGGGGCGGGGCGGGGCGGGGCAGAGGAGGGGGCGGGGCCAGCCTCCCTCCCCGCCCCTCCGAAATGGTGGCCGCCGCCTGACGCTAAAATGGCGCCGGGCGTCACCCTGGTGACGGCGCGTGATGGGGAGGGGCCCGCGCGGCGATTGGCAGCGGCTGCGGAGTGAGGGCGGGGCCTGTCCGCCTCTCTACGGTGCACCCGCCTTCCTAGCCCTCCCATGTTATCGGCCGCTCTGCCCGGTGCCGCTCGCCTGCCCTGGGTCCTCCCGCCGGACGCGTTTACGACCTCGCATAGCGCTCGACGGCAGCTCCCCCTCTTGGTTTGCGATAGGGGGGGGGGGGGGGGGGGGGACACACGACACGGCTCGCTTGACGGCAGGAGGGAGACTTGCTGCGCGACCTTTACGACGCTCGGTGGGGCGGCCGGCGCTCTTTCCGGCAGGGGCGGCTGTAGGTGAGCGGGGCAGGGGCTCTGGGACGGGAGGGTACTCCCCCCTCCCCGTCCTCGGCCCGCGGTCCCCTGTGACCGCCCCCGGTCCCGTCCCCGTTCCCAGGTGCCGTCCCAGGCCCCCGCGATGGCAGCATGCCGCTGGCCGTGAGGTGGCCCTTCCCCGCCGGGCCGCCCCTGCCCTGGGCCCTGGCCAGCCGCCTCGTCACTGGCCTGGTGGGCACCTACAGCTGCGTCTGGACCCGTGAGTTCCCCCCCCCGGTGCCCCCCCCCCGGAGAGCGGAGGCGGCTGGAAAAAGGGGGGAGGGGGAGAGGGAGGGGAGGCTGCCCTCCCCGCCCCCCTCCCTTCCCCCCCCTCTCCCTTCCTCGCCCCCGACCGACCGTCCCCGTCCCCCCCCAGGGTACCTAAACCGGCTGCGCGTGCACAACGCCGAGGTGCTGCACGAGCTGGTGGAGCGCCGGGGGCCCCGCACCCCCCTCCTCACCCTCTCCAACCACCAGTCCTGCATGGACGACCCCCACCTTTGGGGTGCGCCTGGGGGGCCCAGGGGTGCTGGGGTGGGGGCACGGGAGGGGACAGGGGTGCCTGGGGGGTTCCCAGGGGCTCCAGAGGGTGCTGGGGTGGTCCCCAGGGGCTTTTGAGAGAGGTAGGGATGCCTGGGGGGTCCTCAGGGGATCCCAGGGGTGCTGGGGTGGTCCCCAGAGGTTCCCTAGGGGTACCAAGGGGGTCCTCAGGGGCTCTTGAGGTAGGTGGGGGTGATGGGGAGGGGTCGCCAGGGGGGTCCCCAGGGTGCTGCAGGACCCCAGGGGCTCTTGAGGGTGCTTGAGGGTCTCTGTGGGTCTGCCTGGGGTCCATGGCTGGGCTGGGGGTGGCCCTGTGATCCCCTCTCCTTCAATCCACCAGGTTCCCTGAAACTGCGGCACGTCTGGAGCCTCCACAAGATGCGGTGGTATGGGGGTGTGTGCTTGGGGGGGTCCTGGGGAGCCCTCTCCTTGCTCACCCCCTGCCCCCCCACCCCAGGACCCCCACAGCTGCTGACATTTGCTTCACCCGGGAGCTGCACTCACGGTTCTTCAGCCTGGGCCGCTGCGTCCCCGTCTGCCGGGGTGAGTGAGGGGAACTGGGAGCAGCTGGGAGGGATTTGGGGACAACTGGACAACAGGTGTGCAGGGCCAAGGAGGGGATCGCCATCTGTACTGGGGGAGTCCTAGCTTGTACTGGGGTGGTTGCGGCCCGTACTGGCAGAGATTCTGGCTTACTTTGGGGGAGCGAGGGAGGGGTTGTGTTGGGCTGGTCCCAGCCCGTACTGGTGGGGTCCCAGCCCGTACTGGTGGGATCCCAGCGTGCTGAACTGGTGTCCCCAGGGGATGGCGTGTACCAGCGAGGGATGGATTTCATCCTGGAGAAGCTCAACCAGGGAGACTGGGTGCACGTCTTCCCCGAGGGTACTGGGGGAACTGGGGAATGGGAAGGCTCGCCTGCACTAGAGGGACTGGGAGCACTGGGGCTGGCAGATGCATTTATATCAAGATTGCTGGGACTCCTGGGGTGGACTGGGGGGAACTGGGAGCAGAGGGGGTTGGTCTGCTTTCTTTTCCAGATGTGGGGGGTGGGGCCAGGGTGGGGGCCCAGGGGGGTGTCCTGTGCTGCCCTCCCCCTCCATGGCCCTGTGTCCCTACAGGCAAAGTGAACATGGGGCAGGAGTTTGTGCGCTTCAAGTGGGGTGAGTCCCCCTGCTGGCTTCCCCCTGCCCCCCAGTTGTCCCCTGCTGCCCCCCTCCCCCCCCCTTGCCATCTGCACTTGCCTTCTCTGTCCCCCAACTGCTTCTCTGACCCCCAGCTGCCCTCTCGTGCCTCCCCTGATCACCCCCCCGGCCCCTCGAGGGCTGCCTGGCCCCCCCAAAATGGCACCTTGCCCCCCCTGCAGGCATCGGGCGCCTCCTGGCCGAGTGCCGCCTTGACCCAGTCATCCTGCCCCTGTGGCATGGGGGTGAGCGGGGCTGTGGGGTGCATGAGGGTGTGGGGGGGGCTGGAGGGGGCTCGTGGGGCCGTGGGGGAGGGTGGGCTGGTGGACACGGGTAGGTGGCACTGTGGGGGGAGTCAGGTGGGCACAGGGATGGGGGGTCCCGCCGTGGGGCTGGATCCTGCTGTGGGGTCTGTCCCGCTGCTCAGCTGCACAGGCACCTGCTGACCCCCTGCACCAGGCATGAACGACGTCTTGCCCAACACCCCCCCGTACGTGCCCCGTGTGGGGCAGGTGAGTGAGGGGCAGCACACGGACACCCCGGCTGTGGGGTGCTGTGGGGTGGGGAGCAGGGCGGGCTTGGGAAGCACTGTGGGGCTGCGGTATGGGGCGCTCCCATGGCGGGACAGCTCTGTGGGGGGGCTGGCTGTGGGGCGTGCTATGGGGCAGACCTGGGGGAGGTGCATGGGGCAGGCTCTGGGCTTGGAGAGTATCTGTGGGGCAGGCTGTGGGGTACTGATGCTGTCCTGCAGCGGATCACAGTCGTCGTGGGACGACCGTTCAGCGTCCGGCCTCTCCTGGAGCGGCTCCGGGCCGAGGGCACGTCGACGGTGAGTGCTTGGGGGGGGCTGCCCCATGGCAGGAGGTGGGGAATACTGCTGCTCTGCCCCACAGCTCCATGGGGCCTGTTTCCCATGGCTCTGTGGGGCCCGGTCCTCTGCTCCCCCAGGTGGAGATGCGGAAGGTACTGACAGATTTTGTGCAGAGGGAGTTTGAAGCGCTGCGGGCCCAGGCCCGGGCCCTGCACCCTGCTCCATAGCATGTGGGGCGCTCCAAGGATGAACATTCGGACTGCCCCACCCAAAGTGGGACCTGCCCCATAGCGTGCGACAGCCCCATGGCTGTCCCTGCAGCCTCGCGGGCCCAACAGGCAGACAGACCCCGCAGCCCTTCCCACAGCACTGTGGGGTGCTGACAGAAGGACAGACGGATGGATGGACGAATAAGCTGCCCCGCAGCACGCCTCCCCCCTCCACCCCCTCCACTACTGCATGGTGCCAATAAAGGTGGTGGAGCCCTGGTGGTCTCTGGCTGCAGACAGGGGGCAAGGGAGGGGCTGGGGTCCTGGGGTGGGGCTGGGGTCCTGGGGTGGGGCTGGGGTCCTGGGGTGGGGCTGGGGTCCTGGGAGCGGAACAGAGACAAGCCCAGCCTGATCCCACTTGTTTATTGAAGCAAAAGCTGGTTGGTGAGGGGGGGGAGGGCCTTTGCCCCAAAAGCAATTTGAGCCCCAAAAAACCCAACTGAGACCAAAAGTGGGCTCTGATCCCTACTGCCGCCCCCCCAGCAGCACAGGGGGTGCCCAAATATGGGGGGGGGGATGGGGTGGCAGGGGCATGGTCCAGTGGGTGTGCCCTGGTCCGTCACTCCTCCTTCTTGTCCCGGGGGCCATCATGGGCAGCCTGGGGGAGCACGGGTTGAGGGGTGTTAGGGGGGTTGGGGTGTTGACGGGATCGGGGTGTTTGGGGGGGCTGCAGGGTCCCCCCTGTACCTGCAGGCGGGCGTGCTGGTCCAGCAGCCGGTCATACTCCCGTGTCAGCCCCTCGGCCTGGCGCCGCATGGCCTGCACCTCGTTCTCTGCCTTCTCCAGAGCTGAAAGGGGTGGGGGTGTGTCAGGGGCACCTCCAAACCCCCCATCGCCCCCCACCCCTTCCTCCTCAGGTTCCCCCCCGTACTGCGTTTGCTGGCTGCCAGCTCCTCCTTCAGCTTCTCCACCTTGGCCTTGAGCGTCTCGTTCTCGTCGTGGGAGGGGGAGGTGCTGCCCCCATCACCCCCTGCCTCCTGCAGCTGCTGGGGGGGACATGCCGGGGGCACGTCAGGGCCAGAGGGGCCTGGGGCGCCCCTGCTGCCCCTGGCGCTGCCCCCCCGCCCCGCAGTACCTTCCGCAAGGCATCATTGTCTTCCATGTAGCGCCGGGCAGCTTGGCTAGCGCCCTCCGCCTGTTTACGGAAAGCCTCACTGGAGGCACCCAGAACGGCCTGCTGCGAGATGAGGGTGACCAGGCGGCGCAGGAGGCTGCAGGAGGGAGGGTGAGCCAGGCCCTGCGGCCCCCCCAGCCCCCCCGAGCCCCCCCCCCAGACTCACAAGGAGAGCAGAAGGGCAAAGCCAGCCAAGTAGAGGTTGCGCTGGGCCCGGAAAAGCTTCATGTGGAAGTGCTCGAGGGCGCCAGGGCTGCTCTGCAGGGCTGCCAGCTCTGTCATGCTGTACTTACGGGTTTCCCGCGCGGCGTCTGGGGGAAGGGAGTGCGGTGTGTGTCAGTGGGGGTAGCCTAGCACCCCCCCTCCCAAGCCTCCCCTGGGTCAGCTGGGAGAGGAGCCAGCACCCACCTAAGAGCAGGAGGATGAGAATGATGATGAGGACAACAAAGACGGTGTTGCCGTAGGCCACAGCCAGGCCTACCAGGCGTGACTTGAAGATCTTCTGCCATCTGGGGAGGGACAGAGGTTGGGAATGGTAGCTGGGACCCTCTGTCCTGGGGACTGCCCCCCCCCCCCCCCTTCAGAACACCCCCTTCACCCCGGGGACCCTCTCAGTCCTGGGAAGCCCTGCTGTCACAGGGACCCCCCAGCCCTGGGGACACCTGCGTGCCCCCCCCCCCCCAACCCAGGACACCCCATCTGCCCCGGGGCCTCTTCCTCAGCCCCAGGGAACATCTCCCCATTCCCCTCCCAGCCCCAGGACAACCCCTCCGCCCCCGGGACTGCCTTCCCCCCCCGGCCCCCAGTACTGGGGATGCCCCCATCCCCAGGACACCCCTCAGCCCCAGGGGAAAAACAGCCCCCCTCCCCAGCTCCGCGGCCCCACGAAACCCAGGACCCCCTCCTCACCCCTGAGACATCCCTCCATCCCCAGGCAACCCCCGCCCTGGGGGGCCCCGCCTCACCTGGCGGCCGAGACGAAGGGGACGCAGAGCAGGAGGACGAGGAAGACTTCAGCGTAGAGGAAGGTGGCGACAGCCGTCCACTGCAGGCTCATGGCGGCCTGGGGCAGGGGCACAGAGCGATGGGGACCTCGGCGCCCCGCAACCCCTCCCCCCCCCGCCCCCCCCACCGCGGACACGGCCCCGCCACCCGCCGGGACCACGATCGCCCCCAGCCGCCCCCCCCCCGCCCCCACACCCCCCCCCCCGCGCTCACGCTCCGGCCGCGGCCGCCGCCACCGGAAGCAGGACTCGGCCTGGAGGGGAAGTCCCGCCCACGCCTGGGCGCCAACGTCCAATCAGAGCCGCAGGAAGTGCAGGCACCTCACCCCACCTCACTCCCGCGAGGGAGACAGACGTGCTTCTGCCCGCGGCCGCCATTTTCCCTTCCACCGTGTCTGTCATGCCCCCCGCAGGGCACACTGGGAGCTGTAGGTGCCCCCGGCAGAGCAGGCCGGGAGCTGTAGGTGCCCCCGGCAGAGCAGGCCGGGAGCTGTAGGTGCCCCCCGCAGGGCACACTGGGAGCTGTAGGTGCCCCCGGCAGAGCAGGCCGGGAGCTGTAGGTGCCCCCCGCAGGGCACACTGGGAGCTGTAGGTGCCCCCGGCAGAGCAGGCCGGGAGCTGTAGGTGCCCCCCGCAGGGCACACTGGGAGCTGCAGTTTCCCCGGCAGAGAAGGCCGGGAGCTGTAGGTGCCCCCGGCAGAGCAGGCCGGGAGCTGTAGGTGCCCCCGGCAGAGAAGGCCGGGAGCTGTAGGTGCCCCCGGCAGAGCAGGCCGGGAGCTGTAGGTGCCCCCGGCAGAGCAGGCCGGGAGCTGTAGGTGCCCCGGCAGAGCAGGCCGGGAGCTGTAGGTGCCCCGGCAGAGCAGGCCGGGAGCTGTAGGTGCCCCGGCAGAGCAGGCCGGGAGCTGTAGGTGCCCCCGGCAGAGCAGGCCGGGAGCTGTAGGTGCCCCGGCAGAGCAGGCCGGGAGCTGTAGGTGCCCCCGGCAGAGCAGGCCGGGAGCTGTAGGTGCCCCCGGCAGAGCAGGCCGGGAGCTGTAGGTGCCCCGGCAGAGCAGGCCGGGAGCTGTAGGTGCCCCCGGCAGAGCAGGCCGGGAGCTGTAGGTGCCCCGGCAGAGCAGGCCGGGAGCTGTAGGTGCCCCGGCAGAGCAGGCCGGGAGCTGTAGGTGCCCCGGCAGAGAAGGCCGGGAGCTGTAGGTGCCCCGGCAGAGCAGGCCGGGAGCTGTAGGTGCCCCGGCAGAGCAGGCCGGGAGCTGTAGGTGCCCCCGGCAGAGCAGGCCGGGAGCTGTAGGTGCCCCCGGCAGAGAAACTTTTATTTCAATACTAATAACTTGTAGGGGAATAGACAGGGATCGGCGACCGGAAGATCACGGGATGTGACGGAAAGACAGACTCCTCCCCATAGGAGTGGCAGGAACAGGAAGCGCAAGAGCTATATAAGCGTGTGACGCAGCTAAGTAAACGGACATTTTGCATCCATCACATTGATGTCTGTGCATCACTGTCCCCAGGGTGGGTAGAGCCCTGTGTCCCGGAGATATGCGGCCCAAGATAAGTTCTCCCATAGAAGCGTACAGCAACAGGGGTTTGGCAATAAATACAGATTTTGGGACGTAAAAATGAGACATTGAGCATTAAAAACACAGGTTTGGACCCTAAAAGTGAGGGTTTGGGACCTTAAAATGAGGCTTTGACCCTAAAAAGAAAGGCTTGGACCCTAAAAGTGAGGCTTTGGGACCTAAAAATGGTGTTTTAATCCTTACCAGAGGGGTTTGGAGCCTAAAAGTGAGACTTTGGGACCAAAAAATTACGTTTTGAGGGATAAAAGAGGGGTTTGAATCATAGAAGTGACACTTTGGGACCTTAAATATGAGGTTTTGAATGCTAAAAGTGCAGCTTGGACCTTAAAAGTGATTGTTTGTCACCTTAGAAATGAGGCGCTTGGCCTTTAAGGTGGCACTAGGACCCTAAAAGTGAGAGTTTCGAACCTAAAAATGAGGTTTGACCCTAAAAAATACAGGTTTGGGCCCTAAAAGTGAGGGCTTGGCACCTAAAAATGAGGTTTTAATACTTAAAAGAGGAGTTTGCACCGTAAAAGTGAGGCTTTGGCACCTAAAATGAGGTTTTGAGCAATAAAGGAGGGCTTTGGACTCTAAAAGTGTGTGTTCTGGACCTTAAAAATGAGGCTTTGAGTGATAAAAGAGGTGTTTGGACCCTAAAACTGCGCTTTGGCACGTAGAAAGGAGGCTTTGGCCCTCAAAAACACAGATTTGGACCCTAAAAGTGAGGGTTTGGGACCTTAAAATGAGGCTTAAAACCTAAAAAATACAGGCTTGGACCCTAAAAGTCAGCGGTTGGGATGTGAAAATGAGGCTTTGACCCTAAAAAGGAAAGGTTTAGATGCTAAAAGTGAGAGTTTGGTACCTAAAAATGAGGCTTTGAATATTTCAAAAGGGGTTTGGACGATAAAAATGAAAGTTTGGGCCCTAAAGGAGGGGTTTGGATCTTAGAAGTGAGGCTTTGGGGCCTAAAAATGAGGCTTTGAGTGTTAAAAGTGATGATTTGGGCCCTAAAAGTGAGGGTTTGTGACAAAGAAGTGAGGGTTTGAGCATTTTAAGATGTGTTTGGATACTGAAAGTGAGGGTTTGGGCCTTCAAAAATGAGGGGGTTTGACAATAAATACAGATTTTGGGACCTAAAAATGAGGCTTTGAGCATTAAAAGCACTGATTTGGACCCTGAAAGTGAGAATCTGGGACCTAAAAATGAGGCTTTAACCCTAAAAAATACATGTTTGGACCCTAAAGTGAGTGTTTGGGACATTAAAATCAGGCTTTAAATCTTAAATGAAGGATTTGGAGCCTAAAACTGAGGTATTGTGACGTAAAATGAGACTTTAACCCTAAAAAAATACAGGTTTGGACTCTAAAAGTGAGGGTTTGGGACCTTAAAATGAGGCTTTGACCATCAAAAATAAATCCAGATTTAGACCCTAAAATTGGGTGTTTGGGATGTAAAAATGAGGCTTTGAACATTAAAAGCACAGATTTGGACCTTAAAAGTGAGAAGTTGGGACCTAAGAATGAGGCTTTGAGCATTGAAAGAGGGGTTTGGACAAAAGAAAAATAAGGCTTTAATCCTTAAAAGATTTATTTGAACTCTAAAAGTGAGGTTTTGGGACCAAAAAATGAATCTTTGATGTTAAAAGAGGGGTTTGGACCCTAAAAATACGGGTTTGGGACCTGTGATTTTGGCTTTTGTCGCATAAAATGAGGGGGTTTGACAATAAATACAGATGTTTGGACATAAAAATGAGGTTTTGAGTCTTAAATGCGGACTTTGGACTCTAAAAAGGAGGGGTTTGGACTTAAAAATGATTGTTTGAGCCTTAAAAGTGCCATTTGGACTATAAAATTGAGGCTTTGGACACTCCAAGATGCAGCTGGACCCTAAAAGCGATTGCCTTGGTCCTAAAAAATGCCACTCTGCGTCCTGAAAATGAGGTTTTTTATATCAAATCTGCACTTTTGCCTCGGAAATGGAGAATTTTCAAACTACACCTCAGCTTTTGGACCCTAAAATGAGGTGTTGGAGACTAAAATGAGGTTCTTGGAAGCAAAATTAGGGCTTTGGAAAGTAAAAATGAGGCTTTGGAGACTCTAAGTGTAGCTTTGGAGCCTAAAACGAGGCTTTCTGCCCTAAAAATGATGGTTTAGGCCGTAAAATTGGTGCTCTGGGCCCTAAAAAAATGGCTATGGGTAACAAAAGACAGGTTGGGACCCTAAAAATGGAGATTTTTGGCCCTAAATATGGGGCTTTGGACACTAAAAATGGGGCTTTGGGTGTGTAACTTAGTGTTTGAACCCTGAAATTAGGGGTTTCTTTCGTCGTTGAGTGATTCTTTCAACCAAAAACTAAGGCTTTGCACCCTAAAAACGGGTCTTTGGAGGCTCAGCGTGAGGCTTTGGGCATTAAGTGAGGCTTTGTAACTTAAAGTGAGGAGTTTGGAACCTAAAATGAGGCTTTGGGGGCTCAAATGAGAGTTTGGGGCCTCCAAGTGAGACTTTGGGGCATTATATGAGGCTTTGGGGCCTCCAAATGATATTTTGGATCATTAAATGAGACTTGGGAGCATTAAATGAGGCTTTGGGGCCTGATTTTTAGACCTTGGGTCTGCCAAATGAGAGTTTGGGACCTCCGAATAATACTCTGGGGCCTCATTTTGAGACTTTGGGGCCTCCAAATGAGACTTTGGGGCATTAAATGAATCTTTAGGGCCTCCAAATGAGGCTTTGGGGCCTCCAAATGAGGCTTTGGGGGCTCCAAATGGGACTTTTGGGCCTCCAAATGAGACTTCGGAGCATTAAATGGGGCCTCTAGATGAGACTTTGGGGCATTAAATGAATCTTTGGAGCCCCCAAATGAGCCTTTGGGCCCTCCAAGTGAGACTTTGGGTCATTAAATGAGGCTTTGGGGCCTCCAAATGAGACTTTGGGTCATTAAATGAGGCTTTGGTGCCTCCAAATGATATTTTAGATCATTAGGTGAGACTTTGGAGCATAAAATGAGGCCTTAGGGTCTCCAAATGAGGCATTGGGATCTCCAAATGAGCCTTTGGGGCCTCCAAATGAGACTTTGGGCCATTAAATGAGGCTTTGGGGCCTCCAAATGAGATGTGGGATCATTAGATGAGACTTTGGAGCATTAAATGAGGCCATAGGTTCTCCAAATGAGAGTTTGGGACCTCCAAATGAGGCTTTGGGGCCTCCAAATGAGACTTTGGAGCCTCCAAATGAGACTTTGGGCCATTAAATGAGGCTTTGGGGTCTCCAAATGATATTTGGGATCATTAGATGAGACTTTGGAGCATTAAATGAGGCCATAGGTTCTCCAAATGAGACTTTGGAGCCTCCAAATGGGTCTTTGGGGCCGCCAAATGAGACTTTGGAGCATTAAATGAGACCTTAGGATCTCCAAATGAGAGTTTGGGACCTCCAAATGAGGCTTTGGGGCCTCCAAAGGAGGCTTTGACCCCCAAAATGAGGTTTTTGACCAGGGCCTGGAGTCACCTGAGAAGGGCCAACGGTTTTAAATGGGGTGAGGGGCGGGTTGGATCGGGGAGAAGGAAGAAACTCTTCACGCTGGGGGTGGTGGGACGCTGGAAGAAGTTGCCCAGAGAAGTTGGGGGTCAAGGTCAGGTGGGACGCGGCTTGGAGGAACCTGGTCTAGTGGCAGATGACCCCGCCCACAGCAAGGGCTTGGATTGGCTGATCTTTAAAGGTCCTCTCCAACCCTAGGTGGGGTTTGGGGTGCCATGGGCCAACCCCAGCGAGCAGCCGAGAGCTGTAGTCCCTGCCCCATGGCATGCTGGGAGCTGTAGGCCTTCACCCCATGGAAGACCCACATGGTGATGTCATCTAGGCCTGGGTCCCTCCATGAGGCACCCAGGACCGTTCGACGGCTTTCTCGGAGCCCACTGAGGTGACGACGGCCACGTGGCACCTCGGGCCCACCAGCGACGATGACCCGGTGACATCTTGAAGCCCCTCCCCCAACATGACAAGGACCATGTTCCCTTTCAGAGCCCCCGGTGACAATAACCACGTCGAGTCTTGAACGTCCACCAGGGACAAGGGCCATGTTGTGTCTGGAGCTCCACGATGGCCACGTTGTGTCCCGGAGCCCCACGATGGCCCTGTCGTGTCCCGGAGCTCCACGATGGCCACGTTGTGTCCTGGAGCTCCACAATGGCCACGTCGTGTCCCAGAACCCTCAACTTGCCAATCAAAATCTCCCCAAAATCCCACACTACCAGGAATTCAGGAGAGCGGCACAACATGGAGCCGGAGATGATTCCTTCCCGTTTGCCTCACCACCGATGGTCTTCCAGAGCTTCTGATTTCAACCCTTGACCGTGTTTCACTGATTTTCTGAAGAAAAAAAATGCCCCAACAATCCGAACGAACGCAGAAACCCAGATTCTCACTAAAAATGAGTCATCACTTTTGCCAAAAACAGGGAAGCCGGTACGAAATGCGCAAGGGGCTGACTTGAGAAGGGGAAGTTCTGCCTCAGTGATGGTGTTCCTCCAGAATTGGGAAGTAAAACCTGCCTTTTTTTCCTCCAGCCCCGTTGATAAACTCAATGGTCAGCAGATGCCACCGAGGCGAAGGGTTATTCCTGGTCCTCGCTGTTACGTCATGCTGGGTTGTCCTTTCCGTGGTGTCTTTAACAACCGAAGAACCTCCGAAATGAGATAGACCCGCCACACCAACCGCACGGGTGACCATACAACGGGTCCCTGCTCGCTCAGACGGGGTTGGCTGGAGCCTCTTCTCTGGCATGGGTTGATCCGTCGCACCCCAGATGTTGGTCGCGGTCGTCTGTGCCCAAAAATAATTGCTTAAAAAAAGGGGTTTAGCCCCGTTTGGAAGCCCCGCCACACCACAAAGACCTGAGCCTGCCTGGTTTTGTCCTTTTTCTCACCCCAAATAAAAGCTCTTCTGGTGACTCAGAGAAGCTCCAGCTCGTTCAATCAACCAAAATCGGGGTTACCCTCTCGAAACCAAGGCCAAAAATAGGCAGCCAACCAAAATGGGCCATCAAAAGGTGTCGTTCCCAGTGTCGTCCTTCAGGTTGGGGACAACCCAACAGCTCTGGTTGAGACTTGGCCAAACTGGGAGCGGCCTTTGCCCCGATTTTGGGTGCTTTTCCTCCCCGAAAAAAACATCTCCCACCTCAAAAAAAACCATCTCCTGCCTCAAAAAACCATCTCCCGCCTCAAAAAAGTATCTCCCACAGCAAAAAAAAAAAATCTCCCGCCTCAAAAAAAAATCTCTTGCATCAAAAAATCATCTTTTGCCTCAGAAAAAACATCTCCCACCTCAAGAAAAAAATCTCTCGCCTCAAGAAAACCATCTCCCACATCACAAAAAGCCATCTCCCGCCTCAAAAAAGATCTCCCACATCAAAAATATCTCCCGCCTCAAAAAAAACCATCTCTCACATAATAAAAACATCTTTTGCCTCAGAAAAAACATCTCCCACCTCAAAAAAAAAATCTTGCCTCAAAAAAACCATCTCCCGCCTAAAAAAACCATCTCTCGCATAAAAAACCCCATCTTTTGCCTCAGAAAAAACCATCTCCCGCCTCAAAAAAAACCCTCCCACATCAAAAAAACCATCTTCCCCCTCAAAATAAAATCTCCCCCATCAAAAAAGCCATCTTCCCCCTCAAAAAAAAATCTCCCGCCTCAGAAAACCATCTCTCACCCCTGGTTTCTAGGCCGAACCCGAAGGGGACATCGGTGACGCCACGGAGACCACAAACACGGAGAAGATGTTGCAATGTTGGGTTTCTTTTCTTTTTTAATTCTTGAATTTGTTTTGTTGGTTTTTTTTTGTTGTCGTGTTTGTTTTTTTTTTTTTCCCCTTTTCGCTGGCGATTTCCCCCGTTCTGTAGCAACCGGGGCTCACGTGACGGCCGGGCGGCCGGCCTGGACCGAAGGGGAAGGAGATGTTCGTGTCATTGCAGACAGAGAAAGAGGAGGACACCGCCCGCGATGGGGCCTCTTCGCCTCGTCCCGATGCTCAGTGAGTCTTCCTCCTCCTCCTCCTCCTCTCCCAGAGCAGCCGCCTCTCCTTTGCCGCCCCGTCCCTTCGGATTCCCACCCGTTTCCGTGCCCCTTGGGCCAAACCCGCCCCGGTTCTTCCCTCCGATTCCGTTTCGCCCACTCATCCCTTTTTTCTGCGACTTCCCCCTCCATATCTTCATTTTTTCCCCAAAATATTCCCTTTTACCCTGAATATTCCCTTCCCCCCCAATTTCTTCACTTTCCCCCCAATTTCTTCACTTTTTTCCCAATTTCCTCTCTATTTCCCGCAATTTTTTCTCTATTTTCCTCAATTTCCTTACTTTCCCCCCTAATTTATTCACTTCCACCCAATTTATTAACTTTTCCCCCAATTCCTTCACTTTTCCCCCAATTCCTTCACTTTGCCCCAATTTATTCACTTTTTCCCCCAATTTCTTTACTTCCCCCCAATTTCTTCATTTCCCCCCAATTTATTCACTTTCCCCCCAATTAATTCACTTTTCCCCCCAATTTCTTAATTTCCCCCAATTTCTTTACTTCCCCCCAATTTCTTCATTCCCCCCCAATTTCTTCACTTTTCCCCCCAATTTCTTCACTTCCCCCCAATTTCTTCACTTTCCCCCCAATTTCTTCACTTTCCCCCCAATTTCTTCACTCTTCCCCCCAGTTTTTTCACTTTTTTCCCAATTTCTTCTCTATTTCCCCCAATTTCTTTACTTCCCCCCTAATTTATTCACTGGCCCCCTAATTTATTCACTTCCACCCAATTTATTCACTTCCCCCCCAATTTCTTCACTTCTTCCCCCAATTTCTTCACTTTTCCCCCCAATTTCTTCATTTTCCCCCCCAATTTCTTCACTTTTTTCCCAATTTCTTCACTTTTTTCCCCATTTCCCCCTCTTTTCCTCCCCGTCCCACTCCTCCTCCTCCCTCGCCGGGGCCGGGGCTTCTTCGGTCCTTTGCACTCGATTGGGTTTGGGTTTGTCTAAAATTCACCTCGGTCTCCTTTTATGGGTCTTTCCTTTTCCTTTTTCTCTCATTTTCTTTTTTTTTTTATTTCTTTTTTTCCCTTTTCTTTCTCCTCTATTATTTTTCCTATTGTCTCTTTGTTCTTTTCCCTCTTTTCTTCTTCTTTCTACTTTTTCTCTTGCTTTTTCTTTCTTATTCTTTTCTTCTTTGCCTTTTCTCTTTTCCTTTTTGTTTCTTTTTTGTTTCTTTTTTCTTTCTTTTTCTCTTTCCCTTTCCCTTTTTCTTCCCCTTTTTTATTTTCCCTTTTTCTTCCCCTTTATCATTTTCCTTTTTCTTCTTTTTTTATTTTCCCTTTTTCTTTCTCCTTTTTCCTCCCCTTTTTCTGTCAGTTTTCCCTTTTTTCTGTCAGTTTGCCTTTTTTCCTGTCAATTTTCCTTTTTTCCTTTTTTTTTTTTCATTTTCCCTTTTTATGTCTCATTTTTCTCCCCTTTTTCCCTCCCCGTCCCATCACCCCCCACCGCTCACCCACCCCTCTCTCCCTTCCAGCCTCTCTCCAGATGCTCCTCTTGCGGGCGGCGGTGACAGGTAACGCATTTTTTTTGGGGGGGGAACAACTCATTTCCATGAGTTTCCAACTCATTCCACCTCCCCCCTCCTCTTTTTGGGCCACGTGACCACCCGGACCCCTTCATCCCCCCTCAAATTTGCCGCTTTTTGCCCCAAAACCTGATGCGCCTCAACGCTGGACCCACCGCGGTCCCACCTCGAGTCAGCCAACCACCGGAGGCTCCCGGTGGACCGACCCCCGCCCCCGGCTGGTTCGACGCGGTTGGCGGGACCCCCCATGACCACGCGGGCGATGAAATCTCCTCCGTCAACCAAAATACGCGATTTTTGGAGGAGAATCGGGTGGTTTCTCCTCTTTCTGCTCCGAATTGGGCCTCCTCGGCCCAACCGGGGGGGCTCCGGTTGGACTAAATCACCCATCGAAGCCGCCCTATCGCCCTCCTTGGGGGCCATTTTGGGCCTGGATCATTCTGGAGGGGGGAGGAGTCTTAAAATGGCCATCTCGGCACCGAGGCGCCGGTGGTCCAGCAGGTCCCACCTCTTCCCGACGGCTTCAAGACATTCCCCCACCCCCAGCTCCCACCTGGGGCTGGTAGATTCCCACCGCCCACCCCAAACCCCTTCCTCCCCAGACCTTCCTCCTCCTCCTCCCGCCATCACTGTGACGCCGCGGAAGTCGGAATATCTCATCGGCGACACCGTCTCCATGCAGTGCGTTGCCCCCGGGTCGAAAGAGAAGCTCCAAGGGTTCCAGTTTGCGGGGACGAGCGGGTGGGCCGTCAACATCAGGACGCCGAGGAGGGTCTGCGTCTACAGCTTCAACATCACGGGGCCGAAGGACGGCGGGGCGCACCTGTGCACCTACACCCTGGTGAACAAAGCCCGCCGCCCCGTCCGCTCCCAGGAGAGCGAAGCCGTCGTCATCAACGTCAGGGGTAGGCGGGGCGTCGGCCCCTCCCCTCCCCTCCCCTGCCCCCCGCCGCCATCGCCCTCCTCCCCGCGCGACTTCGGCCGGATGCAGATACGTTCCTCCGAGCCCCAGGCGGGCCTTGGTTTTTCCCCTTCCATTTTTCTCTTCAATTTTTCTCCTTCCATTTTTCTCCTTAAAAATTTTTCCCCTTCCATTTTTCTCTTCAATTTTTCTCCTTCCATTTTTCTCCTTAAAAATTTTTCTCCTTCATTTTTTCTCCTGCAATAATTTTTCTCCTTAAAAATTTTTCTCCTTCCATTTTCCTCCTTAAAAATTTTTCTCCTTAAAAATTTTTCTCCTTCAATAATTTTTCTCCTTCAATTTTTCTCCTTAAAAATTTTTCTCCTTCCATTTTTCCCCTTCAATAATTTTTCTCCTTCCATTTTTCTCCTTCAATTTTTCTCCTTCCATTTTTCTCCTTAAAAATTTTTCTCCTTCATTTTTCTCCTTCAATAATTTTTCTCCTTCCATTTTTCTCCTTAAAAAATTTTCTCCTTCAATAATTCTTCTCCTTCCATTTTTCTCTTTCAATAATTTTTCTCCTTCAATTTTTCTCCTTAAAAAATTTTTCTCCTTCAATTTTTCTCCTTCAATAATTTTTCTCCTTCCATTTTTCTCTTTCAATAATTTTTCTCCTTCCATTTTTCTCTTTCAATAATTTTTCTCCTTCAATTTTTCTCCTTCAATAATTTTTCTCCTTCAATTTTTCTCCTTAAAAATTTTTCTCCTTCCATTTTTCTCTTCAATTTTTCTCCTTCCATTTTTCCCCTTCAATTTTTCCCCTTCAATAATTTTTCTCCTTCCATTTTTCTCCTTAAAAATTTTTCTCCTTCATTTTTCTCCTTCAATAATTTTTCTCCTTCCATTTTTCTCCTTAAAAAATTTTCTCCTTCAATAATTCTTCTCCTTCCATTTTTCTCTTTCAATAATTTTTCTCCTTCAATTTTTCTCCTTAAAAAATTTTTCTCCTTCAATTTTTCTCCTTCAATAATTTTTCTCCTTCCATTTTTCTCTTTCAATAATTTTTCTCCTTCCATTTTTCTCTTTCAATAATTTTTCTCCTTCAATTTTTCTCCTTCAATAATTTTTCTCCTTCAATTTTTCTCCTTAAAAATTTTTCTCCTTCCATTTTTCTCTTCAATTTTTCTCCTTCCATTTTTCCCCTTCAATTTTTCCCCTTCAATAATTTTTCTCCTTCCATTTTTCTCCTTCAATTTTTCTCCTTCCATTTTTCTCCTTCAATTTTTCTCCTTCCATTTTTCTCCTTAAAAATTTTTCTCCTTCATTTTTCTCCTTCAATAATTTTTCTCCTTCAATTTTTCTCCTTCCGTTTTCTCCTTCAATAATTTTTCTCCTTCCATTTTTCTCTTTCAATAATTTTTCTCCTTCCATTTTTCTCCTTCAATAATTTTTCTCCTTCAATTTTTCTCCTTCAATAATTTTTCTCCTTCCATTTCACCGTCGTGGAGTCAAATTCGCCGCCTCAACCCTTCCCCCCGCCCCCGCCCCGTTGCGGTCCAACCGAGTCGGGCTCGGGTTGGCCAAAAAGCTGCGCTTCCCCCCAAAATAAACGTCTAATCTGAGGCGGGGGGTGGGCGGGTGTTTTCTTCCACCTTCAGACCATCCACCTCAACCCACGCTGGCCTTGAAGTCCTCAACCGCCGTCACGGTCGAAGGCCAACCCCTCCTCTTCCTCTGCGCCGCCCCGGCGGGGGATTCGGAGCGGAGGTTTAATTTCTACAACGGGAAGGCCAAGGTCGCCGACGGCACCGTGGTGGCCTCGGGAGCCGCCGAAGCTCAGCTCCGGGTGCCCGGGAGCCACCGGCACCACACGGGCAACTTCACCTGCGGCTACGAGGAGAAAACCGAAGGCCGATGGATCCCCTCCTACCGCAGCCGAGCCGTGCGGGTGCTGGTCAGAGGTAACGCCGCGAGTCTTTGGGGAGAAACCCGGCTTCTTCCGGGCGCGGGGAAGGAGCCGCCGGCGCGGGGGAGCGACCCCAACTCGCTGCAGTCGCCGCGAGGCCGACGTTTGGTTTTGCCCGCTCAGAACGGTTGAGCGGAAGCCGAGCTTCGGCCGCCTCTTCCTCCCGCCGCCCAGCGGATGTGCTTTTGCCCAAAACTGGTGCTTTTAAGGCGCTTTTAAGGCCTTTTAAGGCCTTTTTAAGGCGTTTTAAGACGTTTTTAAGGCGTTTTTAAGGCTTTTTAAGGTGTTTTAAAGGCATTTTTAAGGAGTTTTTAAGGCTTTATAAGGGGTTTTAAAGGCATTTTTAAGGAGTTTTTAAGGCTTTTAAAGTCATTTTTAAAGCGTTTTTAAGGCGTTCTAAAGGCGTTTTTAAGGCCTTTTTTAAGGCATTTTTAAGGCGTTTAAAAAGGCACTTTAAGGCATTTTTAAGGTGTTTTAAGGCATTTTAAGGCGTTTTTAAGGTGTTTTTAAGGCGTTTTTAAGGCATTTTAAGGCCTTTTTAAGGCCTTTTTAAGGCCTTTTTAAGGCATTTAAAAAGGCATTTTAAGATGTTTTTAAGGCGTTTTTAAGGCTTTTTAAGGTGTTTTTAAGGAGTTTTTAAGGAGCTTTTAAGGCTTTATAAGGGGTTTTAAAGGCATTTTTAAGGAGTTTTTAAGGCTTTGAAAGGCATTTTTAAAGCGTTTTTAAGGCGTTCTAAAGGCGTTTTTAAGGCATGTTTAAGGCCTTTTTAAGGCCTTTTTTAAGGCATTTTTAAGGTGTTTAAAAAGGCACTTTAAGGCGTTTTTAAGGTGTTTTTAAGGCTTTTTAAGGTGTTTTTAAGGCATTTTTAAGGTGTTTTTAAGGCTTTTAAAGGCATTTTTAAAGCGTTCTAAAGGCGTTTTTAAGGCGTTTTTAAGGCCTTTTTAAGGCCTTTTTTAAGGCATTTAAAAAGGCACTTTAAGGCGTTTTTAAGGTGTTTTAAAGCATTTTAAGGCGTTTTTAAGGCCTTTTTAAGGCCTTTTTTAAGGCATTTTTAAGGCATTTAAAAAGGCACTTTAAGGCGTTTTTAAGGTGTTTTTAAGGCGTTTTTAAGGCATTTTAAGGCCTTTTTAAGGCGTTTAAAAAGGCATTTTAAGATGTTTTTAAGGCGTTTTTAAGGCTTTTTAAGGTGTTTTTAAGGAGGTTTTAAGGAGCTTTTAAGGCTTTATAAGGGGTTTTTAAGGCCTTTTTTAAGGCGTTTTTAAGGCGTTTAAAAAGGCACTTTAAGGCGTTTTAAGGCGTTTTTAAGGTGTTTTAAAGGCAGTTTTAAGGTGTTTTTAAGGCCTTCTTCCCCAATTTTTCTCCCCAGAGGCCGCTCTGGCTCCTCGCTTGGGTGTCGATCCTCCCACCGGGGTGGTGGGCGAAGATTATCCCTTACACCTCACGTGCGAGGCCTCCAGAGACGACTTCACGTTGAGGTTCCGCTTCTACAGGAACGGCTTGGAGATTTCCCCGGGCCAAGCGGGCTCCAAAGTGAGGAGAATCGGGAATTTCTCCGAATTCTTCTTCCCGCGAATCCCCAAGAGCTTCGGCGGGAATTTCAGCTGCGCGGCGGAGGAGGATGTGGGCGGGACGTGGGTGCCGACGCCCCGAAGCGAAGCCGTGGGCGTTACCGTGAAGGGTAGGCTCCGTCCTCGGGTCTTACGGCGAGGGCTGGAGGCGGTCGCACGCCCGGCCCCAAATTCAGGCCCGAGTTGGGCCGAAGATTTCAAAATTTGAGGGGGGAGGGGGGGAAAATTTGGTTGAAAAGCGACGGGTTTCGGCCCTTTCGCCCCGAGGGCACGTTCAGGCATGTAAAAGGCCGCCGTCCACCCTCGAAAGGCCTTCCCGGGGGGGGCGGGGCCGAGGGCGGGGCCTCGCGACGACGGGCTCCACCTTGTCGTGGCCTCGAGGGGTCACGTGTTCACGATCGCAAATTTCATCGTCTCGCAACGACGAATTTCAAATTTTCACGAATTTCACCTTCTGGTGATGACGAATTTCACGTTTTCATGAATTTCATTGTCTTGTGACGGCAAATTTCATGTTTTCATGAATTTCACCTTCTTGAGATGATGAATTTCATTTTCTCATTATGATGAATTTCACATTTTCATGAAATTCACATTTTCATGAATTTTACCTTCTCATGACAACAAATTTCACGTTTTCATGAACACAAATTTCACCTTCTTGAGATGATGAATTTCATTTTCTCATGACGATGAATTTCACGTTTTTACAATCATCAATTTCATCTTCTGGCAAAAACAAATTTCACATTTTTATGATCACAAATTTCACCTTCTTGAGATGATGAATTTCATATTTTCATTAATTTCATCATCTCGTGACAACAAATTTCAAATTTTCATGAATTTCATCGTCTCGTGACAATGAATTTCACGTTTTCATTAATATTGTCATCTCGTGATGACAAATTTCACATTTTCATGATCACAAATTTCACCTTCTCGTGGTAACAAATTTCACATTTTCATGAATTTCACCTTCTCGTGGTAACAAATTTCACATTTTCATGAATTTCACCTTCTCGTGGTAACAAATTTCACGTTTTCATGAATTTCACCTTCTCGTGGTAACAAATTTCACATTTTCATGAATTTCACCTTCTCGTGGTAACAAATGTCACATTTTTGTGGCTTTCACATTTTCACAAACCTCACATTTTCATGAATTTCACTTTTCCCATCACAAATTCCCCTTTTCCACCACTGCGAGCGTCACCGCCCCATGGCGCCGCCTCTCCTCTCACCCGCCCCCCCCCCCCCGTGTCTCCCCAGCCCCCCCTTCCCAGCCCGCTTTGCTCCTGGACCCCCCGTCCGGCGACGTCATCGACGGCGACCCCTTGGGCCTCACGTGCGCGGCCGCCGGCCCCGCCGCCCCACGCAAATTCGCCTTCTACAAAGATGGCGTCCAGCAATTCGCCGCCACGGCCGCCGCCGAGCGCTTCCGCTTCACCATCCCCGCCGCCGAGGCCCGCCGCGCCGGCGGCCGCTTCACCTGCCGCTACGAGGAGAAGGTCAGCGATTGGTGGATCCCGTCGCCGCTCAGCGAAGCCATGACGGTCACCACGCAAGGTGAGCTCCTCCCGCCCAACCGCGCCAGGGCCCGAAGGCCTCGGGGACCCGCCCCGCGCTCACGTGACCAAGGGAGGGGCTTTGAGGGACCCCATTGGCCGGAGGGACCTTCTGACGTCACATTGGGACACCAAAATTGGGGAGAAATTGGGTTTTTGGAGGCGGGGGCGGGGCAACATGGTGCCTCCTGACCTATGGGGCAGACCCCCAACTTGGGGGTCACTTACCTTCCTTCTGATTGGTCGGTGTCTCTCTCTCTCTCCACCAGCCCGGCCTCAGTTCATCCCATTGGTCGCCGGCTGCGCCGCCGGCGCCGCCATGTTGGTCCTAGGCCTCCTATTGGCCGTTTGCCTTTACCGGAGGCGGAGAGGTGAGGATAAATAAGGGGGGGCGGGGCAAAGGTGGGAGGGGAAGCCATTGGGCCGCAATATCGACCAATCCCAGGTGGCGTTCATTGGAAGGGGCTCCACGACAAGGACGACCCCAGCACCTACCCCATGGCCAGCTTCGCCGGCGGCAACATGTGACCTCGGAGACCCGCCTTCCCCCCCATGGCCCCTCCCCTCCAGGCCGGCCAATCGCCGTTAACTTTATTGGGCCACGCTGTGTCACCAATCAGTAAACGTCTCTCCTCAAGGCCCACCCCCCCCCTTCCGAACCCTGGGGGGGGGAGATGGGAGGCAAGATGGCCGACAGCGTCGCTGTGGGTCGCGCTAACGGCCTATTGGGGGGCTGAGGGGGCGGGGCAGGGGGCGGGGGTGGGGCAGGGTCTGGATTGGTCAACAAGGTTGGCTGACCCGAGCTCCGCCCCTGCATGGGGAAAAGGGAGGGGCGGAGCTGGTTATGGGGCGCCTCGGGTGCTCCCGCGCTGTGATTGGCCACCTCAGGTCCTCCCTCGCTGTGATTGGTCATCTCGGGTCGTCCCTTGCCATGATTGGCCGTCTCGGGTGCTCCCGCGCCATGATTGGCCAACTCGGGTCCTCTATTGCTGTGATTGGCCATCTTGGGTCCTTCCTTGCCGTGATTGGCCACCTCGGGCCCTCCCTCGCTGTGATTGGCCATCTCGGTTCATCCCTTGCCGTGACTGGCCAACTCAAGTCCTCCATTGCCATGATTGGCCAACTTGCGTCCTCCCACGCCGTGATTGGCCAGCGGCGTGACGGGAATGTGGGGAGGCCTCTTCCATAGCACCCAACATGGCCTCCCCCACCCCTATGGAGCCTCCAGCCCCACACCTCCCCCCCCCCGCCCCCCAAGTGCCCCCCCGGGACCCATAACCGCCCCCCGCAGCCCCACAAGTGCCCCCTTGGGGCGCATAACTGCCCCCCCCTTAGCCCCCCAAGTGCCCCCCTGGGACCCATAACTGCCCCCCCTTAGCCCCCCAAGTGCCCCCCCGGGACCCATAACCGCCTCCCTCAGCCCCCCAAGTGACCCCCTGGGACCCATAACCGCCCCCCTCAGCCCCACAAGTGCCCCCCTGGGACCCATAACCGCCCCCCCCCAGCCACACAAGTGGCCATAACGGCCCCCCCCCCGCCCCCCAAGTGCCCCCCCGGGACCCATAACCGACCCCCCCCAGCCCCCCAAGTGCCCCCCCAGGGCAGGCACAGACACTCGGGGCAGCGGCTCCGCAGGGTCTTTATTGCCCGGGGGGGGGGGTGGGGGCGGGGCTAAAGGTCACTTCCGGTGTTAAGGCGGGGTCAGAGGTCACGGGGGGGCAAAGGTCATAGGTTTGAGGAGGGGGGTGGGTCGGGGGTGGGGGAGTGAGGGGTTTCATGAGGGTCCTGGGGGGTCCTTGGTGGGGGGTGGGGGGGGGTCGAGTGGGGTCGTTGGGGGCGGCTAGGAGCAATTGGGGGGTTGGGGGGGTATTGGGGGGGTCCGGGGGGGGTTGGGGGGTCTGGGGGGGTTCAGGGGGGTTGGGGGGGAACCCGAGGGGGTCTCAGGGGGTGGGGGGGCGGGGTTGGGGGGTCCTTGGGGGTGGGGGGAGGGTCATAGAGAGGGTATTGGGGGGGTCCCGAGGGGGGGGGTCTGGGAGGAATTGGGGGGGTCGGGGAGGGGTTGGGGGTTCCCAGGGGGGTTGGGGGGTCCCCGGGGGGGGTTGGGGGTCCCCGGGGGGTCTCAGGGGGCAGGGGAGGGGTTGGGGGGGTCCCAGGGGGGTTGGGGGTCCCGGGGGGGGTTTGGGGGGTCTCAGGGGGCGGGGGAGGGGTTGGGGGGTCCCAGGGGGGTTGGGGGGTCCCGGGGGGGGGTTTGGGGGGTCCCCGGGGGGTCTCAGGGGGCGGGGGGGGGCGCCCCCGGCCTCGCCCCGTGACAGGGTGCGGCTCCGCCCCCGCTCGGCCTCGCTGCACAGGGAGGAGGTGCGGGAGCGGGAGAGGCGCGTCATGGCCGCCGCCGCCACTGCCGGGGGGGAGGGGCCTCGTCAGGGCCACGCCCTCCCCGGCCACGCCCTCCCCGGCCACGCCCTCCCCCGCCCCCTCCACCAACACCCCTACCCTGCCAGTGAAGGGGGAGGGGGGCCGGGAGCTCAGGCCACGCCCACCACCCCCGGCCACGCCCACAACCCTAAAGCCACGCCCTTGTCCCGGCCACGCCCCTCCGGTGGGGGTTAGTGCGAAGTGGGGGGGGGGGCGGGACCTGGGCCACGCCCCATGATGTCAGACTGTGCCCGCCCTCCCCAGGCCCCGCCCTCTTTGCCCAGGCCACGCCCCCCTCAGTGGGGTTAGTGGGGAGAGTCCGGGCCACGCCCCTTCTGTCAGGCCACGCCCCCTCCCTGCAGCCACGCCCCGCCATTAGGGAGCAGGAGTTGGTGACATCACACGTGACTTGACAAGGCGGGGGGGGGGGGGCGTGTGTGGGGGAGGGGGTCGGTGACATCACACGTGAGCGGGGGCGGGGGGGGGCGGGGGGGGTGAGCTCATGCGTGACCTCACCGATGGCATCACTCCCTACCTGGCCCTACGCTCCGCTTCCGGTCCAGGACGTGGGGGACTGGGAGGGGGAGGGGCGGGGGGGGGGAGGGGATGCCCGGGGGGGGTAGTTACCCCTCCATGCCTAGTCACGAGCCCCCCGCCCAGGGACGAGCCCCCCACGGCTCGCCGTGGGCCCCGTGAGCAGCCACGCGCCCGCACTCACCGTAGCCCATCCCCTGCACGAAGTACTTGAAGGCCTCCGTCAGCTTGGCCGGCTGCGGGGGGGGCGGGGCCGGGGGCGGGGTCACGGCCACGCCCACCGCGCGGGCCACGCCCCCCCTCTCCCCGAGGCCACACCCCCGTCCTGAGCGGCCCCCCCACCCCCCGTCCCTTCTGATGCTGCCCCCTCCCCCCCTGCCCCGAAGCCTGTGACGCCCCCCCGTGACCTCTGACCCCCCTGTGACCCCCGTGACCCCCCGTGACCCCGTGCTACCCCCGTGACCCCCTGTGACACCACGTGTCCCTGTGACCTCACATGACCCCCATGACCCTGTGACCCCCCATGACCCCCTGTGACCCCGCGTGACCCCTTGTGACCCCGTGACCTCCTGTGACCCCGTGCCCCCGTGACCCCCTGTGACCACTCGTGACCCTGTGACCCCCGTGACCCCAGGAACCTCTGACCACCCCCACCCCCACAACCCCTCGTGACCCCCCCATGACCCCCGTGACCCCCGTGACCCCCATGACCCCCCGTGACCCTGCGCGACCCCTCACCTGGGTGAGCTGGGGCTGCCCCCCGCCGTCCGCCATCTGCAAGAGCCCCCCAGAAAGGGGGGGGGGGGGGGAGGTGAGGGTGGGCGTGGCTGGGGCGGGGGCGGGGCTCAGCGGGGTCAGGGGTCAAAGGTCACCTTCAGGAAGGACGTCTGGGTCGGGTCCAGCTTCGCGTTGCACTCCACCTGCGGGGGCGGGGCGGCACCGGGTGATGTCATCGGGGGGCGGGGCAGCACCCAGGGGTGTGACATCATCGGGGCGGGGCAGCAGCAGGGTGGGGGTGTGACATCATCCAGAGGCGGGGCATCAGCCAACGGGGGGTGTGACATCATTGGGGGCGGGGCAACACCAGGGGTGTGACATCATCCGAGGGGTGGGGCATCATCCAGGGGGCGGGGCATCACCCAAGGGGGGTGACATCATCCAGGGGGCGGGGCATCACCCAAGGGGGGGTGTGACTTCATCCAGGGGCAGGGTGTCATGGGGGGGTGTGACTTCACCAGGGAACTGATGACATCACTGGGGGGGGGTGTGTGACATCACCAGCGGGTGTGGCATTACGGGGAGGGGTTGTGACATCACTGGGTGGGTGACGTCGCACGCCCCTCCCCCACTCACCACGGCATCCTCGTGCGGGGCGTTGTCACCCACCACCAGCAGGACGGGGCAGCTGGGGGGGAGGGGAGGGGTCAAAGGTCACCCGGGGTCAAGGGGCAACGGGGGAGGGACCGGCAAGTGCCGGGGGGGTCGCGAGGGGGTCGCGGGGTCAGAGGTCGCGGGTCACTCACCGGAGGCTCCCGGCCCCGCTGCGCTCCAGGCCCAGGTCCCCGCGGCTGGGGGGGGTCCCAGATTGTGCCAGTGCCCCCCAGTGCCCCCCCAGTGCCCTCCCAGTGCCCCCCAGTGCCCCCCCAGTGCCCCCCCAGTGCCCTCCCAGTGCCCTCCCAGTGCCCCCCCAGTGCCCCCCCAATGTCCCCCAGTGCCCCCCCAGTGCCCCCCCAGTGCCCTCCCAGTGCCCCCCCAGTGCCCCCCCAGTGTCCCCCAGTGCCCTCCCAGTGCCCTCCCAGTGCCCCCCCAGTGCCCCCCAGTGCCCCCCCAGTGCCCTCCCAGTGCCCCCCAGTGCCCCCCCAGTGCCCTCCCAGTGTCCCCCAGTGCCCCCCAGTGCCCCCCCGTGCCCCCCCAGTGCCCCCCAGTGCCCTCCCAGTGCCCCTCAGTGCCCCCCCAGTGCCCTCCCAGTGTCCCCCAGTGCCCTCCAGTGCCCCCCAGTGCCCTCCCAGTATCCCCCAGTGCCCCCCCGTGCCCCCCCAGTGCCCCCCCAGTGCCCTCCCAGTGCCCTCCCAGTGTCCCCCCAGTGCCCTCCCAGTGCCCCCCCAGTGCCCTCCCAGTGTCCCCCAGTGCCCCCCAGTGCCCCCCAGTGCCCCCCAGCGCCCCCCAGTGCCCCCCCAGTGCCCCCCCAGTGCCCCCCAGCGCCCCCCAGCGCCCCCCAGTGCCCTCCCAGTGTCCCCCCAGTGCCCTCCCAGTGCCCCCAGTGCCCCCCAGCGCCCCCCAGCGCCCCCCAGTGCCCTCCCAGTGTCCCCCCAGTGCCCCCCCAGTGCCCTCCCAGTGTCCCCCCAGTGCCCCCCAGCGCCCCCCAGTGCCCCCCAGTGCCCCCCAGTGACCCCCAGTGTCCCCCCAGTGCCCCCCCAGTGTCCCCCCAGTGCCCTCCCAGTGTCCCCCAGTGCCCTCCCAGTGTCCCCCCAGTATCCCCCCAGTGCCCTCCCAGTGCCCCCCCAGCGCCCCCCCAGTGCCCCCCCAGTATCCCCCAGTGCCCTCCCAGTGCCCCCCAGTGCCCCCCCAGTCCCTCCCAGCGCTCCCCCAGTGCCCTCCCAGTGCCCCCCCAGTCCCTCCCAGCGCTCCCCCAGTGCCCACCTGTTGTACATGCCCCACAGCAGGGGCGCGTTGGGCGTCGCCCCCAGACGTTCCCGGCCCTGCACCACTGGGGGAGGGGCGGCCGCCAGCTCCTCCTGGGGGGCAGAAACCGCTGCGACCCCCAAGTGCCCCCAGGACCCATAACTGCCCCCCCAGCCCCCCAAGAGTCCCCCGGGACCCATAACCGCCCCCCCCAGCCCCCCAAGTGCCCCCCCTGGGACCCATAACCGCCCCCCGCAGCCCCCCAAGTGCCCCCCCGGGACCCATAACCACCTCCCCAGCCCCCCAAGTGCCCTCCCGGGACCCATAACTGCCCCCTCAGCCCCCCAAGTTCCCCCCCGGGATCTATAACTGCCCCCCCCGCCCCCCAAGTGCTCCCCGGGACACATAAATTCCCCCACATCCCCACAAGTGCCCCCCCGGGACCCATAACTGCCCCCCCCCAGCCCCCCAAGTGCCCCCTGGGACCCCCGGCCCCACCTGGGTGAAGAGATGGGCCAGAATCATCTCGGTGGTCGACGACGTCAGTCCTGACAGCTGCAGACCCACATTGACCCATAGCACCCCACAGCGCCCCACAGGGCCCCACAGGGCCATGGTGGCACCCCTCAGCCCCGCCCCCAGCCCCGCCCACCTTGTGGGCCGCCCAATCCATCCAGCCCTTGGCGTGGGGGTCGATGTTGACGAGCACCAGTCCCTCGACGGCCTCGGGGTGCAGCAGCTGTGGGTGCTGGGGGGTGACCCACGGCAACCCACGGCCACCCCGACCCACGGCGACCCACGGCCACCCCGTCCCACGGCGACCCCCAGGCTCCCAACCAAGACACCCCAAACCCTCTCCCAGCCCCCAACCCCCCTCAAGGCCCCCCCCAAAGATCCCCCCCAAGGACCTCCCAAGGACCCCCGAGCCCCCCCACCCCCCAAGTACCCTCCCACAGCCCCCAAAGCCCCCCAAGGACACCCCCAAGACCCCCAAGTCTCCCCCAAAGCCCCCCCAGCGACCCCCAAGGACCCCCCAACTGCCCAAAGCCCCCCCCCCAGCGCCCCAAGGACCCCCCAGCCCCCCAAGGATCCCCAAAGCCCCCCAAGGACCCCCCCCAAGCCCCCCAAGGACCCCCAAGTGCCCCCCCAAGAGCCCCAAGTCCCCCCCAAAGCCCCCCCAGTGACCCCAAGGACCCCCCAGCCCCCCAAGGACCCCCCAAGGACCCCCCCCAGCCCCCCAAGAACCCCCAAGGACCCCCAAGTGCACCCCCAAGCCCCCCCCCACCCCACTCACCCCAAATTTGGCCAGGACGAAGGCGCCGGCCCCCACCCCCATGCCGATGATGCTGGCGATGCTGGCGGGGGAGGGGACAGGGCTGGGTCAATCTGGGCCTCCCCCCCCCGCTATGGGGCGAGGTGGGGGGAGGGGTCCCCTCCTCCCCCCTCTCACCCCCCCGCCCGCCGTGGGGCGCCCCCCGACTCACTTGAGGTACTGGAGGATGCAGGGGATCATCTCGGCCAGTTGCTCCAGTGAGGGGTACTGGTAGCTGGGGGGGGGCGGGGTCAAAGGTCAGGGGGGGTCAACGGGGTCATGGTGGGGTCAATGGGGGTCATTGGGGGGGCAACAGGGTCATTGGGGGTCAACGGGGTCATGGTGGGGTCAATGGGGGTCAATGGGGTCATTGGAGAGTCACTGGGGGTCACTGGGGGTCACGGGGGTCACTGGGGGGTCACTGGGGGTCACTGGGGGTCACTGGGGGGTCATTGGGGGTCAACAGGGTCATTGGGGGTCATTGGGGGGCCAATGGGGTCATTGTGGGGTCAATGGGGGGCCAACGGGGTCATTGTGGGGTCAGTGGGGTGTGTGGGGTGTCAAAGGGGTCAATGTGGGGTTCAACTGGGTCACTGGGGGGTCAACAGGCGGTCAGCAGGGTCAGTGGGGGGTCAAAGGGGTCGCTGGGGAGGGTCAACGGGGTCGGGGGGTCAACGGGGTCAAGCCATGGCATGGGGGGCGGTGTCAACGGGGGATCCAGATGGGGCACAAGGGGTCGGGCGGGGGGTCGATGGGGTCACAATGGGGCTCACAGGTCAACGGGGGGTCAAGGGGGGGTCAATGGGGTCAATGGGGGGTCAACAGGGGGTCAACAGTGGTGAACAGGGGTCAACGGGGGGTCAATGGGGGTCAACGGGGGTCAATGGGGGGTCAATGGGGACAACAGGGGGTCAATGGGGTCAACGGGGGTCAATGGGGCATCAATGGGGGTCAACGGGGGTCAATGGGGGGTCAATGGGGTCAACGGGGGTCAATGGGGGGTCAACGGGGGTCAAGGGGGGTCAAGGGGGCATCAATGGGGGGTCAACGGGGGTCAAGGGGGGTCAACAGGGGGTCAATGGGGTCAATGGGGGGTCAACGGGGGTCAATGGGGGGTCAACAGTGGTCAAGGGGGGTCAACGGGGGGGTAAATGGGGTCGATGGGGCAGCAGGGGGTGCTGGGAGGGGGGGGTTCAATGGGGCAGGCGGAGGTTGAGGGGGGGGTGGGAGGGGTTGTGGGGGGAGGGGCGACCAACCCGGCGGGGTAGGGCGGGGCACCCTCCTCCATTCCGGGCGGGTCCACGTGAACCACCAGGAAGTTCTTGACGATCTCCTGCATCTCGGGGTGGGCGAAGAGGGGGGCGAAGCACGAGGCATCTGCGGGGGGGGGAGGGGCGAGGCCGTGGGACCCCCGGCAGCGGGGCGGGGCACCCCCCACATCCGGGGGCGAAGGGGGCTGGGGGGGGGGAGGGGACTCACGGGTGTGGCCGACATCGGGGAAAGTGAGGAGGGCGGGGCGGCCGGGGCGGGGCGACCCCACCAGGGTGACGTTGACGGCCCCGAAGGGGGTCTCCAACACAGCCCCCTGCTGGAGGGGAGGGGGGGTTGGGGGTCAGGGGAGGGCACCCACCCCCCCACTGCGCCCCCAAAATCGTGTCGTTCCCCCCCCCGCCGCAAAAACGGGCTGATTTTTCACCCCCAAATCGCCCATTTTGGCCCCAAATTCCTCACCCGGCCCCGCCCCAACTGGCCCCGCCCGACCCCAAACTGCCCGTTTACCCCCCCCCCCCCCCCCCCGAATTACCCCTTGTGCCCCCAAAATGGGTTGATTTTCACCCCAAATGACCCATTCCGGCCCCAAAATTGCCCAGTTTTGCCCTAAAATTTGGCCAAAAATCGCCCATCCAGCCCCGAATTACCCGTTCCGGCCCAAATTGCCCCGTTTACCCCCCAAATCGGTCTCTCCCCTCCCCCAAATTTGGCCCATTTTGCCCCCCTCAAATTGTCCATTCACCCCTAAATTTGGCATTTGGCCCAAATTTGCCCGTTTTGCCCCCAAAATTTTCCCTTCTGCTCTAAATTCCTCATTTTAGCTTCCGAAATTGCTCGTTTTGACCCAAAATGACCCGTTTACCCGCCAAAAGGACTGCTTTAGTTGAAAACTGCTTCTTTATCCCCATTTTGCCCCCCCCAAAATCAGCCTTTCGGCCCCAAAATTGCTCATTTTGCCACCAAAATTGGCCTTTCTGCCCCAAAATTGCCCATTTTGCCACCAAAATCGGTCTTTCGGCCCCAAAGTTGCCCATTTTGCCCCCAGAATTGCCCATTCTGAGGCCAAATTGCCCATTTTAACCCCGAACTGGCCCTTTGGCCCCCAAATTGCTCATTCTGCCCCGGAATTGCCTGATTCGCCTGAAAAAAATAATCCCTTTTGCCCCAAAATCGCTGATTTTTAACCAAAATTCCCCGTTTCCCCCTCAAAAACTGCCCGTTTTGCGTCGAAACGGGGCTCTTTTGCCCCAAACTGCTCGTTTGCATTTAAAAATTCCCCTTTGACCCCAAAATTGAGCTTTTTGACCCAACATTACCCATTTGTCCCGCCTCCATTTGACCCTTTTGGCCCTAAAATTCCCTTTTTAACCCCAAACAGGTCAGTTCTGACCCAAAATCGGTCGTTTTACACTGAAATTACCTGTTTTCCCCTGAAATTAGTCCTTTGGCCCCGAAATTCCCCATTTTGCCCCCAAATTACTTGCTCTGCTCCAAAATTGCCCGTTTAGCCCCAAAATCGGCACCTCTGCCCCAAAACTGCCCGTTTTTGACTGAAAATTGCCCATTTTGCCTTAAATTGCCCGTTTTAACCCCCGATTCGCCTGTTCCGAGCCAAATCTGCCCTTTTTACCCCCAAACTGCCCGTTTATCCCCAAAACGGGACGTTGTGCCCCAAATTTGCTCATTTCACCCACAAAACACCCCGTTTCCTTCCAAATCTGCCCATTTCTCCCCCCAGAATCCCTCAATTTCCCCCCAAATGCCCCATTTTGCCCCAAATTTGCCAATTTGACACCCAAAACCCCCCGTTTTCCTCCAAACTTTCCCATTTTCCTCCCAGATTCCTCATTTTACTCCAAAACTCCTCATTTTCTTTGCAGATTTGCCTATTTCGGCCCCAGATTCCTCCATTCCCCCCCCCAGTTCTTCATTTTGCTCCCAAATTCCCCTTTTTCCTCCCAAATTCCTCATTTTACTTCTAAATTCCCCCTTTTCCTCCCAAATTCTTCAACTCAGCCCCTGAAATCCCCGTTTTCCTCCCAAATTCCTCATTTTCTTCCCAAATTTGGCTGTTTGGCCCCAAACGTCCCCGTTTTCCACTAGATTCCCCCTTTTCCCTCCCCAAACGCTCATTTTATTTCTACATTCTGCACTTCACTCCCAAATTTGCCCTTTTGGCCCCCAAAATCCCCCATTTTCCTCCCAAACCTCCCCATTTCCGTCCGAAATTCCTCATTTTCTTTGCAGATTTGCTTGTTTTGGGCCCCAAATTCCTCCATTTTCGTCCCAAAGTCTTCATTTTCCTCCCAAACTTCTCCATTTTCCTCCCAAATTTGCCCTTTTGGCCCCCAAAATTCCCTGTTTCCCTCCCAAATGCCTCATTTTCTTCCCAGATTTGCCCATTTTGCCCCCCACATCCCCCACTTTCCTCTAAATTTCCCCATTTTCCTCCCAAACTGCTGTTTTACTCCCAAAATCCCCCATTTTCCCCCCTAATTGCTCAATTTCCTCCCAATTTCCTCATTTTACGTTTAGAGTTCCTCGTTTCCCTCCCAAATTTGCCCTTTGGGCCCCAAAATTCCCCAATTTCCTCCAAAATTTCCCATTTACCCCCCAAATTTCCTCATTTGGCTCCAAAATCCCTCATTTCCCCACCAAATCCTGTTTTCCTACCAAATTCCTCATTTTCTTCCCGAATTTCCTCTTTTGGCCACCAAAATTCCCTATTTTCCACCCAAACTTCCCCATTTTCCTCCCAAATTCCTTATTTTACCCCCAAATTCGCCCTTCTGGCCCCAAAATTCCCTGTTTTCCTCCCAAATTCCTCATTTTACATTTAAATTCCCCATTTTCCTCCTAAAATTTCCCTTTTTCCTCCCAAAATCCCCCATTTTCCACCCAAATTCCTCATTTTCCTCCAATTTCCTCATTTTACATTTAATTTCCTCATTTTCCTCCCAAATTTGCACTTTTGGCCCCCAAAATTCCCCAATATCCTCCCAAATTCCTCCTTTTCCTCCCAGATTTCCTCATTTGGCCCCAAAATCCCTTGTTTCCCCACCAAATGCCCTTTTTCCTCCAAATTCCTCATTTTCTTCCCAGATTTGCCCGTTTGGCCCCCAAAATCCCCCCTTTCCCCTAAATTTCCCCATTTCCTCCCAAACTCCTGTTTTACCCCCAGATTCGCCCTTTTGGGCCCCAAACTTCCCTGTTTTCCTCCCAAATTCCTCATTTTACATTTAAATTCCACTTTTTCCTCCCAAAATCCCCGTTTTCCACTCAAATTCCTCAATTTCCTCCCAAATCCCCTCATTTATGTTTAAGTTTCTTGTTTCCCTCCCAAAATCCCCCGTTTTCCTCCCAAATTCCTCATTTTCCTCCCAGATTTCCTCGTTTGGCCCCAAAATCCCTCGTTTCCCTCCTAAATTCCCCGTTTGGCCCCAAACCCGCTCCCTCCCCCCCTCCCCCCCCGCAGGCCCTGGGGGGGGGGTTGGGGGGGTGGGGGAGGGGCCAGGCGGCCCGGCGGGGTGGGGGAGGGGTCTCACCTTGACCTCGGGGGGAGGGGCGGCCTCTTGGAACTCCATAACCCTGCCGCGGGGGGGGGGGGGGGGGGGAGGGGCGGGGGGGTCAGAGGTCACGACCCCTCCCCCACCTCCCCCTCCCCCGCATGGGGGGGGGTCCCGCGCGCGCCGGGGTGGGGGGAGGGGCGGGGGCCCCCCGCGGCCGGGCGGCCCCTACCTGCCACCTTCGCTCGCCTTTGCCGAAAACAACCCCTCCCCCACCCCACGCCCCGCCCCTCCCCCCACGCCGGTGGGGGAGGGGAGGAGGGGCAACCCCGCCCCTCCCCCCACCCCCATGGGGGGGCCCCGGAGTCCGGCCGCTCGCCCCGGCCCCCCGAACGGGCCCCGTGGGGAGGGGCGGGGCGTGGGGGGAGGGGCGGGGCTATAAATAGCCAGGAAGGAGGAAGGGGGGGGAGGGGGGAGGGGAAGGGCCATTCCCGGACACCGGGCGTTCCCGCCCCTCCCCCACCCCCCCCGCCCAATCAGGCGGCGGCGCTCGCTAAGCCCCGCCCCCCGCCCGCGCGCTGCCGCCGCCGTGGGGGGCGGGGCCAGGAGCCCCCCGGGCTCATTTGCATAACGAGGGGGCGCCGGGGGGGGGAGGGGCGGGGGGTGGGGGAGGGGCGGGGATGGGGGCGGGGCCACAACGACCCAACTCGTGCGCAAGCGGCCGCCGATTGGCCGGCACGGGGGGGCGGGGGCGGAGGTTAAGTGGGCGTGGCTCATTAATTATGCATGCTCTTTAATTACCGGGTGGGGGCGGGGTGGATTAAGGGTGGGGGAGGGGGGGTTAATGCCCGCGGTTCATTGGGGGGGGTGGGGGGGTGGGGGAGGGGAAGGCACAGGCTGACGTCACGTGACGGGCGTGGCTCGACGCGGGGGGGGGGTGGTGGGGCCGGCCGGGATTGGCTGGGCCGACACGGGACGGACACGGGACGGACACGGATCGACATGGGATTGACATGGCTCCAACATGGATTGACACGGGATCAACACGGGACTGGCACAGGATGGACACGGGATCGACACGGGACCGGTGTGGGATGGACACGCGATTGACATGTGATTGACACGGGATCAACATGGGATCCGTGTGGGATGGACACGGGGTCGACATGTGATTGACATGTGATTGACACGGGATCAACGTGGGATTGACACGGGATCAACATGGGACCAGTGTGGGATGGACACGGGATCAACATGTGATTGACATGCGATTGACACGAGATCAACACGGGACCCGTGTGGGATGGACACGCGATCAACACAGGATGGACACGGGATCAACATGCGATTGACATGCGATTGACATGTGATTGACACGGGATCAACATGGGACCAGCGTGGGATGGACACACGGGATCGACACGGGATCGACACGGGATCGACACGGGATCGACACGGGATGGACACGCGATCGACACAGGACCGGCGCGGGACGGAGAGGGGACGTAGGCGGGACCGAGACGCCCCGCCCCCGCGAGGCCCCGCCCCACACCCCGCCCCCTCGGCGTGCCCCAGGCGTGGCCCAGGCGTGCCCTAGGCGTGCCCTAGGCGTGCGGGGGCTCGGGCGGGCCAGGCGCGGGGCCAGGGCCGCCAGGAGGGTCCGCAGGTGCCGCGCCCCGGCCTGGGCGGCCGCCAGCACCTCCTCGTGCCCGGGGGGGGGCGCCCGCCCCTCCCCCCCCTCCCCCTGCCCCTCCCCCTCCTCGTCCTCGTCCTCGTCGTCCCCCGGCGCCGCGTTGGTGATGAGCGACAGCCCCAGCACGCGCAGCCCGCAGTGACGCGCCGCCGACGCCTCCGCCACCGTGCTCATGCCTGCGGGGCCGCCGCGCGCTCAGGGCACGCGGGGACCCCCTCCCCCCCCCCCGCCCCCCCCCCCGGGGTCTGCGGGCGGCTTCGGGGGGCCTGAGGGAGCCCCACTGACACGCTGGGAGTCCTCAGCGTGCCCCTAGCGTGTCCTCAGCGTGTCCCTAGCGTGCCCCTAGCGTGTCCTCAGCGTGCCCCTAGCGTGCCCCTAGCGTGTCCTCAGTGTGTCCCTAGCGTGCCCTTAGCGTGTCCCTAGCATGTCCTCAGCGTGTCCCTAGCATGTCCTTAACATGTCCTCAGCGTGTCCCTAGCGTGTCCTCAGCATGTCCCTAGCATGTCCTTAGCGTGTCCCTAGTGTGCCCCTAGCGTGTCCTCAGCGTGTCCCTAGCATGTCCTTAACATGTCCTCAGCGTGTCCCTAGCGTGTCCTCAGCATGTCCCTAGCATGTCCTTAGCGTGTCCCTAGCATGTCCTTAGCGTGTCCCTAGCATGTCCTCAGCGTGTCCCTAGCGTGTTTCCCCTCTCTTCCCATGTTCTTAGCACGTTCCATATAAAAGCCTGGCTCACCCTGCCCTTAACACCCCACTTTGCCCTTAGCGTGTCCTTAGCGTCTCCCTAGCGTGTCCCTAACACGCCCTTAGCCTGTCCCAAGCACGTCCGTGGCGTGTCTCCCCTCTCTTCCCATGTTCTTAGCGTGTTCTCTCTATGTAACCCTGATTCACCCGCCTTAAACACAACCAATTTGCCCTTAGCATGTCCTTAGCGTGTTCTTAGCATGTCCTAAGCCTGTTTCCTTCTCTTCCCATGTTCTTAGCGTGTTCTATATATAAAAGCCTGATTCACCCCCTTAACACCCCCAGTTTGCTCTTAGCGTGTCCTAAGCATGTCCTAAGCATGTCTCACCTCTCTTCCCATGTCCTAGGCCCGTTTCCCCTCTCTTCCCATGTTCTTACCGTGTTCTGCACGTACAACTCAGATCCACCCCCCTTAACACCCCCAGCTTGCCCTTAGCATGTCCTAAAGCATGCCCTACGCGTGTCCTTAGCATGTCCTAACCATGTTCTTATGTTCTTAGCATGTTTACCCCCTTTTGGAGCCGTTTGGGGCGGCCCAAGCCCAGGGGGGACTCGGGGGTCCCCGGGGGGTCCCGAAGGGGGGGGGGGGGCACTCACCGACGGCGTCAGCCCCCAGGCGCCGCAGGAGGCGGCACTCGGCCCCCGTCTCGTAGCTGGGCCCGCCGACGCCGCAGTAGACGCCGGGGCGGGCGTGGAGCTCGGGGGGGGCCAGGGCCAGGGCCAGGCGGCGCAGCCCCGCGTCGTAGGCGCCCGCCATGGCCGGGAAGCGGGGCCCGAACCTGGGGGGCACGGGGGGCACGGGGGGGTGGGGGTCAGATATGGGGGGTTGGGGTCAGATATGGGGGGTTGGGGTCGGATATGGGGGGATTGGGGTGAGATATGGGGGGTTTGGTGTCGGATATGGGGGTTTGGGGTCAGATGTGGGGGGTTTGGGGTCGGATATGGGGGGTTGGGGTCGGTTATGGGGGGTTGGGGTCAGATATGGGGGGTTGGGGTCGGATATGGGGGTTTGGGGTCGGATATGGGGTTTGGGGTCGGATATGGGGGGTTTGGGGTCAGATATAGGGGGTTGGGTTCAGATATGGGGGGTTGGGGTTGGATATGGGGGGTTTGGGGGTCCCTGGGGGCGTTTGGGGGGTCCCGGGGAGGGGTTTGGCGGTCCCGGGGGGGGTTTGGGGGTCCCGGGGGGGGGTTTGGGGACCCGGGGGGGGGTTTGGGGCATCCGGGGGGGGTTTGGGGGACCCGGGGGGGGTTTGGGCGTCCCGGGGGGGGTTTGGGGCATCCAGGGAGGGGTTTGGGGGGTCCCGGGGGGTGTTTGGGGGATCCGGGGAGGGGTTTGGGGGTCCCGGGAGGGGTTTGGGGCGTCCCGGGGGGGGTTTGGGGGTCCCGGGGGGGGGTTTGGGGGTCCGGGGGGGGGTCGGGGGTCCCGGGGGGGGGGTTTGGGGGGTCCCGGGGCGGGGGTTGGGGGTCCCGGGGGGTGGGTTTGGGGTTCCCGGGGGGGCTTGGGGGTCCCGGGGGGGGTTTGGGGCGTCCCGGGGGGGGTTTGGGGCGTCCGGGGGGGGGTTTGGGGGGTCCCGGGGGGGGGTCGGGGGTCCCGGGGGGGGGTCGGGGGGTCCCGGGGGGGGTTTGGGGCGTCCCGGGGGGGGGTCGGGGGGTCCCGGGGGGGGGTTTGGGGGGTCCCGGGGGGGGTTTGGGGGGTCCCGGGGGGGGTTTGGGGGGTCCCGGGGGGGGGTCGGGGGTCCCGGGGGGGGTTTGGGGGGTCCCGGGGGGGGTTTGGGGGTCCCGGGGGGGGTTTGGGGCGTCCCGGGGGGGGTTTGGGTTCCCGGGGGGGGGTCGGGGGGTCCCGGGGGGGGGTTTGGGGTCCCGGGGGGGGTTTGGGGGGTCGCGGGGGGGTTTGGGGTCCCGGGGGGGGGTTTGGGGGGTCCCGGGGGGGGGTCGGGGGTCCCGGGGGGGGTTTGGGGCGTCCCGGGGGGGGTTGGGGGTCCCGGGGGGGGGTCGGGGGTCCCGGGGGGGGTTTGGGGCGTCCCGGGGGGGGTTTGGGGGTCCCGGGGGGGGGTTTGGGGCGTCCCGGGGGGGGTTTGGGGGGTCCCGGGGGGGGTTTGGGGCGTCCCGGGGGGGTTTGGGGGGTCCCGGGGGGGGGTCGGGGGGTCCCGGGGGGGGGTTTGGGGGGTCGCGGGGGGGGTTTGGGGTCCCGGGGGGGTTTGGGGGTCCCGGGGAGGGGTTTGGGGTTCCCGGGGGGGGTTTGGGGGGTCCGGGGGGGTTTGGGGCGTCCCGGGGGGGGTTTGGGGCGTCCCGGGGGGGGGTTTGGGGGGTCCCGGGGGGGGGGTCGGGGGTCCCGGGGGGGGGTTTGGGGGGTCCCGGGGGGGGTTTGGGGCGTCCCGGGGGGGGGGTCGGGGGGTCCCGGGGGGGGGTTTGGGGGGTCCCGGGGGGGGTTTGGGGCGTCCCGGAGGGGTTAGAGGGGTCCCGGGGGGGGTTGGGGGTCCCGGGGGGGGGTTTGGGGGGTCCCGGGGGGGTTTGGGGGTCCCGGGGGGGGGTTTTGGGGCGTCCCGGGGGGGGTTTGGGTTCCCGGGGGGGGGTCGGGGGGTCCGGGGGGGGTTTGGGGTCCCGGGGGGGGGTTTGGGGGTCGCGGGGGGGGTTTGGGGTCCCGGGGGGGGGTTTGGGGGGTCCCGGGGGGGGTCGGGGGGTCCCGGGGGGGGGTTTGGGGCGTCCCGGGGGGGGTTTGGGGGTCCCGGGGGGGGGTCGGGGGGTCCCGGGGGGGGTTTGGGGCGTCCCGGGGGGGGTTTGGGGGTCCCGGGGGGGGTTTGGGGCGTCCCGGGGGGGGTTTGGGGGGTCCCGGGGGGGGTTTGGGGCGTCCCGGGGGGGTTTGGGGGGTCCAGGGGGGGGGTCGGGGGTCCCGGGGGGGGGTTTGGGGGGTCGCGGGGGGGGGTTTGGGGTCCCGGGGGGGTTTGGGGTCCCGGGGAGGGGTATGGGGTTCCCGGGGGGGGTTTGGAGGGTCCCGGGGGGGGTTTGGGGCGTCCCGGGGGGGGTTTGGGCGTCCCGGGGGGGGTTTGGGGGGTCCCGGGGGGGGTTTGGGGGTCCCGGGGGGGGGTCGGGGGTCCCGGGGGGGGGTTTGGGGCGTCCCGGGGGGGTTTGGGGCGTCCCGGGGGGGGTCGGGGGGTCCCGGGGGGGGGTTTGGGGGGTCCCGGGGGGGGTTTGGGGCGTCCCGGAGGGGTTAGAGGGGTCCCGGGGGGGGTTGGGGGTCCCGGGGGGGGGTTTGGGGGGTCCCGGGGGGGTTTGGGGGTCCCGGGGGGGGGTTTGGGGCGTCCCGGGGGGGGTTTGGGTTCCCGGGGGGGGTCGGGGGGTCCCGGGGGGGGGTTTGGGGTCCCGGGGGGGGTTTGGGGGGTCCCGGAGGGGTTAGAGGGGTCCCCGGGGGGGGTTGGGGGGTCCCGGGGGGGGTTTTGGGGGGTCCCGGGGGGGTTTGGGGGTCCCGGGGGGGGGTTTGGGGCGTCCCGGGGGGGGTTTGGGTTCCCGGGGGGGGTCGGGGGGTCCCGGGGGGGTTTTGGGGGTCCCGGGGGGGGGTTTGGGGGGTCGCGGGGGGGGTTTGGGGTCCCGGGGGGGGGTTTGGGGGGTCCCGGGGGGGGGTCGGGGGGTCCCGGGGGGGGGTTTGGGGCGTCCCGGGGGGGGGTTTGGGGGTCCCGGGGGGGGTCGGGGGGTCCCGGGGGGGGTTTGGGGCGTCCCGGGGGGGGTTTGGGGGTCCCGGGGGGGGTTTGGGGCGTCCCGGGGGGGGTTTGGGGGGTCCCGGGGGGTTTGGGGCGTCCCGGGGGGGGTTTGGGGGTCCCGGGGGGGGTCGGGGGGTCCCGGGGGGGGGTTTGGGGGGTCGCGGGGGGGGTTTGGGGTCCCGGGGGGGTTTGGGGGTCCCGGGGAGGGGTTTGGGGTTCCCGGGGGGGGGTTGGGGGGTCCCGGGGGGGGTTTGGGGCGTCCCGGGGGGGGTTTGGGGCGTCCCGGGGGGGGGTTTGGGGGGTCCCGGGGGGGGGTCGGGGGTCCCGGGGGGGGGTTTGGGGCGTCCCGGGGGGGTTTGGGGCGTCCCGGGGGGGGGTCGGGGGGTCCCGGGGGGGGGTTTGGGGGGTCCCGGGGGGGGTTTGGGGCGTCCCGGAGGGGTTAGAGGGGTCCCGGGGGGGTTGGGGGGTCCCGGGGGGGGGTTTGGGGGTCCCGGGGGGGGTTTGGGGGTCCCGGGGGGGGGTTTGGGGCGTCCCGGGGGGGGTTTGGGTTCCCGGGGGGGGGTCGGGGGGTCCCGGGGGGGGTCGGGGGGTCCCGGGGGGGGGTTTGGGGGGTCGCGGGGGGGTTTGGGGTCGCGGGGGGGTTTGGGGTCCCGGGGGGGGGTTTGGGGGGTCCCGGGGGGGGTCGGGGGTCCCGGGGGGGGGTTTGGGGCGTCCCGGGGGGGGTTTGGGGGTCCGGGGGGGGGTCGGGGGGTCCCGGGGGGGGTTTGGGGCGTCCCGGGGGGGGTTTGGGGGTCCCGGGGGGGGGTTTGGGGCGTCCCGGGGGGGGTTTGGGGGGTCCCGGGGGGGGTTTGGGGCGTCCCGGGGGGGGTTTGGGGGGTCCCGGGGGGGGGTCGGGGGGTCCCGGGGGGGGTCGGGGGTCCCGGGGGGGGGTTGGGGGGTCGCGGGGGGGGTTTGGGGTCCCGGGGGGGGTTTGGGGGTCCCGGGGAGGGGTTTGGGGTCCCGGGGGGGGTTTGGGGGGTCCCGGGGGGGGGGGTTTTGGGGGGTCCCGGGGGGGTTTTGGGGTCCCGGGGGGGGTTTGGGGTGTCCCGGGAGGGGGGTTTGGGGTCCCGGGAGGGGGGTTTGGGGGTCCCGGGGCCGACCTGTCGTCGTTGGGCCCGGCGAGGGGGCTGCGGCCGGCCAGGCCGGGCAGGTCGATGTGGTCACGGATGACGAGGAGGTGGCCGGGCCCCAGCGCGGGCCGGAGGCTGCCGGCGGCGTTGGTCAGCACCAGCGTGTGGGCGCCCGCCAGCGCCAGCGTCCGCACCGGCACCACCACCTGCGGGGGAGCCTGGCTGGGGGGCGGCCGGGGGGGTGGGGGTGTGGGGGGTGGGGGTGGGGGTGGGGGGCGGCACCGGGGGATGCCCAAAATGGCTTCCGTGGCAACCAACACGGCCCCGTGGCAACAAACATGGCCGCCCTAGCAACCAAGATGGCTTCCTGGCAACAAACATGGCCGCCCTAACAACTAACATGGCCGCCCTAGCAACCAAGATGGCTTC
>NC_134309.1:84081-139905 GCF_949628215.1 Phalacrocorax aristotelis | reverse complement strand
TTTTGAAAAACGAAGGTTGGGGGTGTTGGGGGGTTTTGGGGGGGGTTGGGGGGGCGGGGTTTGGGGGGGGCGGGTGGCGCCGCCCCGTACCTTGATCAAGGTGACCGTGGCGCTGTAGAAGAGGCTGAGGATGAAGAGGACGATGAAGGTCGAGGCCGTCGCCCAGAGGTTGTTGAGGTCGTCGTCCTCCCCCCTCAGCGAAGCCGTCGAGGAAGGCTGGAGGGGGGGCACAAAAAGGGGGGGAGGGGCGGTTAGCGCCGTCACCCGGCCGGGGGAGGGAGCACCCTGGGGTGCCAAGGGGAGGGAGGGGGCCGTTTTGGGTGGATTTCGGGGGGTTTTGGCTACGGACAAAGCTGGGAAAAGCGGTTTTGGGGTGGGGTGGGGGAGGGGGAGGCACTGCGGGGGGGGGGGAGGCGGGGGGTGCTGAGCAAGCGAGGGTGGGGGTCAGGGTGCTCGCGCCCCAAAATCGGGGGGTTGAGCCCAAATTCGGGGGGGGGGCAGGACCCCAAAATCGGGGGGGTTTTGGGCCCAAAATTAGGGTGTTTAGCCCAAAATATGGGGCTTTTAGCCCAAAGTCCGGGCGGTGCACCCAAAATCGGTGTCTTTATCCCCAAAATCTGGGGGCGCACCCCAAAATCAGGGGGATTTTGGCCCAAAATTAGGGTGTTTGGTCCAAAATCTGGGTGTTTGCCCCAAAATCTGGGGGCACGGCACACCCCCAAAATCAGGGGGATTTTGCCCCAAAATCGGGTGCTTCACCCAAAATCTGAATGTTTCACCCAAAATCTGGGGGGCGCACCCCAAAATCGGGGGGGGGGGTTTGGCACAAAATCGGGGTGTTGAGCCCAAAATCGGGGTGTTTGCCCCAAAATCGTAGGGTTTATGCCCAAAATCCGGGGGGCACACCCCAAAATCGGGGTGTTTATCCCCAAAATCTGGGGGGCGCACCCCCAAAAACGTGGGGTTTTGGCCCAAAATTGGGGTGTTTCACACAAAATCGTGGAGGTTCACCCAAAATCGGGAGGTTTTGCCCAAAATCGGGGTGTTTGGCCCCAAATCGTGGGGTTTTATCCCAAAATCCAGCCTTTGCACCCGGAAAATCGTGGGGTTCAGCCCTGCTGCCTGCAGCCGCCCCCGCCCCCCAATCCCTCCCCCCGCCCCCCCCCCCCGCCCCCACAAACGAGCGCTTTGAGACCCAAAACAGCGTCAGGGTCACGCGCGGGGGGAGGGGGGCGTCCCTTCCCCTCCCCCCCCCCCAACCCTGCTTTAACTTTTGCAGGATTTGGGGGTGGGGGGAGGGGAAAAGGGGCGCGGCTGGTTGCAACGGGCGAGGGGCGGCGCGTGCAAGAGGGCGGCGCAGGAAAAAGGGGGGGGTGTGTGCAAAAGGGGGGGTCGCGTGCAAGGACACGGTGCGTGCAAAAGGACGGCGCGTGCAAGAGGGTCGTGCATGCAAGAGTGCGGCGCGTGCAAAAGGGGGGTGCTTGGGAAAGCACGGTGCCTGCAAGAGGGCGGTGCATGCAACAGGTTCATGCATGCAAGAGGGCGGTGCATGCAAGAGGGCGGTGCATGCAAGAGGGCAGTGCATGCAAGAGCGCGGTGCATGCAAGAGGGTCGTGCATGCAAGAGCGCGGTGCATGCAAGAGGGCGGTGCATGCAAGAGGGCGGTGCATGCAAGAGCGCGGTGCATGCAAGAGGGCGGTGCATGCAAGAGCGCGGTGCATGCAAGAGCGCGGTGCATGCAAGAGGGTCGTGCATGCAGAAGGGCGGCACATGCAAAAGGACGGGGCATGCAAGAGCACGGTGCATGCAGGAAGGTCGTGCGTGCAAGAGCGCAGTGCAGGCAAGAGCACGTTGACTGCAAAAGGATGGTGCAGGCAAGAGGGCGGTGAGTGCAAGAAGACAGTGCATGCAAAAGACTGGTGCGTGCAAAGGGGGGGTGCATGCAAGAGCACGGTGCGTGCAGGAGGGCGGTGCGTGCAAGAGAATCGCGCGTGCAAAAGCACAGTGCATGCAACAGGAGGGTGCGTGCAAGAGAGTGGTGCAGGCAGAAGGATGGCGCATGCAAGGGGGCGGTGCATGCAAAGGCACGGTGCGTGCAAGGGTGTGGCGCTTGCATCAGGATGGTGCATGCAAGAGCACGGTGCATGCAAAAGAACGGTGCGTGCAACAGGGCGGCGTGTGCAAGAGAATCGTGCGTGCAAGAGCACGGTGCATGCAAAGGCACGGTGCGTGCAAGGGCGCGGCGCACAGGGTGCAAGGGGATGCGGCAGGAGGGTGCAAGAGGCGGGAGCGCGCAAGAGGGTGCAGCAAGACACGAGCACTTGCAAGGGGATGCGACGAGGGGATGCAGCAAGACTTGAGCACTTGCAAACGCAGCAGCAAGAGGGTGCAACAAGAAGCGGGACGTTGCAAGGGGGTGCAAGGAAGAGACGAGCACTTGCCAGGGGATGCAGCAGGATGATGCAACGGGACGAAGCAGCAAGAGGCGGGAGCTTGCACGATGGCGCAAGGTTGCAAGACACGAGCACTTGCAAGACGGTGCAAGCAAGAGGCGGGAGCTTGCAAGGGGATGCAAGATGGGAGCACTTGCAAGACGATGCAACAAGACGATGCAACGGGACGATGCAGCAAGAGGCGGGCGCTTGCAAGACGCTGCAAGCCAGATGGTGCCAGCAAGACGTGAGCACTTGCAAGGGGATGCAAGAAGAGACGGGAGCTTGCAAGAGGACGCAGCAAGACACGAGCACCTGCAAACGAGGCATCGAGAGGGGTGCAACAAGGAGCGGGACGTTGCAAGGGGGTGCAAGGAAGAGACGAGCACTTGCAAGGGGATGCAGCAGGACGATGCAACGAGACGGTGGCAACGCGACGACGCAATGAAGTGATGCAACGCGACGACGCAGCAAGAGGCGGGAGCGTGCAAGACGGTGCACGCAAGGCACGAGCGCTTGCGCGAGGCTGACGCTGCAAAGGCCGCCTGCGCCCCAAAGCGACCCCCCTCCCCTTTTTCCACCTCCCTCACCCCCCCCCCTTTCCCAAAAAGCCCTTCCCCCACCCCCAGCCGAGCGGGGAATGCAGGGCCGCCCCTCCCCCCGCCCCCCTCCCCCCAACGCAAAGACCGGGCGCGGCGGCGCTTCTTTTCCATGAGAGGGAAGGGGGGGAAAAAATTATATATATAATAAAATTAATCGATTTTATTGCTAAGGTTTGGAGGGGGGAGGGGCAAAACCTGGGGATTCTTTTTTTTTTTTTTTTTTTGTTTGTTTGTTTTAAAGGAATTTGTGCAAAAAGGAGGTTTGTTTTTTTTTTTTTAAAAAAAAAAAAAAATAAAAGGGGGGGGGGGGGTGGGGGGAGGAGGGGTGGGGGGAGGGGATTTAGTAGCAGGCGCTGGCGGCGTCCGAGAGCACCAGGGACACGTTGATGGAGGTGGGTTTACCCGAAGCTTTATCCACCGACTTCTGAGCAACCTGCAAGGGGATTCGCTCGTGGCCGACCAGGCACGTGAAGACGTTGCCGGCGCCCCAGTCGTCGCTGCGGACCGTGAGGGCGCTGTAGGTGAAGTAGGAGGCGGCCGAGCGGGCCTCGGGGGCGGGCGGGGGCCGTGACGTATTGGGCGGCCGGTATCGGGTCGCCGTTGCGGAGCCAACGGACGAAGAGGTCGGGAGGGTTGAAGCCTTTCACCAGGCACGTGATGGTGGCGGCCTCGTGCATGGCGAGTTGCTCCGGGGGCGGCGGGAAGACGTAGATGGAGGGCGGGGTGGCGTCCGGGCCTGCGGGGGGGGGGGGGGGTGGGGGGTGGGGGGAGGGGAGAGGCGGTCAGCAAAGCGGGCGGGGGCGGTTTGCAGCCCCGGGTTTTTGCAAAAGAAACGGTGCAAATTGCATGGCTTGGGTTTGCAAAATAGGCGGTGCAAATGCATCGCTTGGGGTTTGCAAAACGAGCCGCGGTTGCATGGCTTGGGTTTGCAAAAGGAACGGGGCAAATGCAGCCCTGGGATTTGCAAAGTGAACAGCAGTTGCCTGCCATGGATTTTGCAAAATAGCAGCGCTGCAACCGCACCCGTTTCCCCCCGATTATTTGCAAAAAAAGAGAGGTGGTGCAATTGCACCCGTTTCCCCGATGATTTGCAAGAAAAGAGAGGTGGTGCAACTGCACCCGTTTCCCCGATTATTTGCAAAAAAAATGAGGTGCTCGCAATTGCACCCGTTTCCCCGATGATTTGCAAAAAAAATGAGGTGCTGCAATTGCACCCGTTTCCCCGATTATTTGCAAAAAAAATGAGGTGCTGCAACCGCACCCGTTTCCCCGATTATTTGCAAAAAAAATGAGGTGCTGCAATTGCACCCGTTTTCCCCGATTATTTGCAAAAAAAGAGAGGTGGTGCAATTGCACCCGTTTCCCCCGATGATTTGCAAGAAAAGAGAGGTGGTGCAACTGCACCCCGTTTCCCCCAATTGTTTGCAAAAAAAATGAGGTGGTGCAATTGCACCTGTTTCCCCGATTATTTGCAAAAAAAATGAGGTGGTGCAATTGCACCCGTTTCCCCCGATTATTTGCAAAAAAAGAGAGGTGGTGCAATTGCACCCGTTTCCCCGATGATTTGCAAGAAAAGAGAGGTGCTGCAATTGCACCCGTTTCCCCGATTATTTGCAAAAAAAATGAGGTGGTGCAATTGCACCCGTTTCCCCGATTATTTGCAAAAAAAATGAGGTGGTGCAATTGCACCCGTTTCCCCCAATTGTTTGCAAGAAAAGAGAGGTGGTGCAACCGCACCCGTTTCCCCAATTATTTGCAAAAAAAAATGAGGTGCTGCAATTGCACCCGTTTCCCCGATTATTTGCAAAAAAAATGAGGTGCTGCAATTGCACCATTTCCCCCGATTATTTGCAAAAAAAATGAGGCGGTGCAATTGCACCCGTTTCCCCGATTGTTTGCAAAAAAAAAGAGGTGCTGCAATTGCACCCGTTTCCCCGATGATTTGCAAAAAAAGAGAGGTGGTGCAATTGCACCCGTTTCCCCGATTGTTTGCAAAAAAAGAGAGGTGGTGCAATTGCACCCGTTTCCCCGATTATTTGCAAAAAAAAATGAGGTGCTGCAATTGCACCCGTTTCCCCGATTATTTGCAAGAAAAGAGAGGTGGTGCAATTGCACCCGTTTCGCCAATTATTTGCAAAAAAAATGAGGTGCTGCAATTGCACCCGTTTCCCCCGATTATTTGCAAAAAAAAATGAGGTGGTGCAATTGCACCCGTTTCCCCGATTATTTGCAAAAAAAATGAGGTGGTGCAATTGCACCCGTTTCGCCAATTATTTGCAAAAAAAATGAGGTGCTGCAATTGCACCCGTTTCCCCGATTATTTGCAAAAAAAATGAGGTGCTGCAATTGCACCCGTTTCCCCGATTATTTGCAAGAAAAGAGAGGTGGTGCAATTGCACCCGTTTCCCCGATTATTTGCAAAAAAAATGAGGTGCTGCAATTGCACCCATTTCCCAATTATTTGCAAAAAAAATGAGGTGCTGCAATTGCACCCGTTTCCCCGATTGTTTGCAAAAAAAATGAGGTGGTGCAATTGCACCCGTTTCCCCCGATTATTTGCAAAAAAAATGAGGTGCTGCAACCGCACCCGTTTCCCCGATTATTTGCAAAAAAAGAGAGGTGGTGCAATTGCACCCGTTTCCCCGATGATTTGCAAAAAAAATGAGGTGGTGCAACTGCACCCGTTTCCCGATTGTTTGCAAAAAAAATGAGGTGCTGCAATTGCACCCGTTTCCCCGATTATTTGCAAAAAAAATGAGGTGGTGCAATTGCACCCGTTTCCCCGATTATTTGCAAAAAAAATGAGGTGGTGCAATTGCACCCGTTTCCCCGATTATTTGCAAAAAAAATGAGGTGGTGCAATTGCACCCGTTTCCCCGATTATTTGCAAAAAAAATGAGGTGCTGCAATTGCACCCGTTTCCCCAATTGTTTGCCAAAAAAAATGAGGTGCTGCAATTGCACCCGTTTCCCCAATTGTTTGCAAAAAAAATGAGGTGGTGCAATTCCACCCGTTTCCCCAATTGTTTGCAAAAAAAAATGAGGTGCTGCAATTGCACCCGTTTCCCCGATTATTTGCAAAAAAAAAGAGGTGCTGCAATTGCACCCGTTTCCCCGATTATTTGCAAAAAAAAATGAGGTGGTGCAATTGCACCCGTTTCCCCGATTATTTGCAAAAAAAATGAGGTGCTGCAATTGCACCCGTTTCCCCGATTATTTGCAAAAAAAAAAGAGGTGGTGCAATTGCACCTCTTTCCCCATTTTTTTTTGCAAAAAGAGGTGGTGCCATTGCACCCGTTCCCCCCAGCTTTGCAGAAAACAAGCGCGATGCAATTGCACCCTCTTCCCCTCCTCTTGCAACCCCCCCCCTCCCCCACCCCCCCGACCCCTCCCCCACCCCCCCCCCTCCCCGTTACTCACTCGTGCTCTTCTGCAGCTTGACCTCGGTGGGGAAGAGCAAGTCGGGGTGGGAAACCCTGCAGATATAAACCTCCCCCTTGTCCCAGTCTTCGGCGCAGACGCTGGCCACCTCCTCGACGCTCAGCAGCCCGTTGGGCTGCAGCACCTGGGGCGACCTTTTGCTGTCCAATCGCTCGCCCCCTTCTTTCCGCCAGGTGACGACCAGGCCCAGCGCGCTCGAGAGGTTCCCGACTTTGCACCTCAGCTTGGCCGCTTTCGCCTCGAAAATATCCGCGAAGACGGGGGGGACGACGTGCACCGAGATCTCCTCGTTACCCGCCGGGCCGTCTGCGAGAAACCCATCGATTTCAGTCGTTTCACCCCAAAAGGAGAATTCACACCCCCCGCCCCCGCCCCCGCCGACGCCCACTTACACCCGCACTCCAGGGCTTTGCTCGTGTTGCGCAGCTCCTCCCCCCACTGACACGCGTAGACGGCGCCGCCGTCCCATTCGCTCTCGCTGACGCTCGCCCGGCTGGTGATGACGTAAGCGGCCCCGCCCTCCAGCTCCGCCTTCTCCGTGACGACGCCGGCCGTCAAGGGCAGGCCGTTTCTGAACCAGCGGGGGGGGGAGGGGGAGGCGGGGCGCCGGCCGACGCCCCGGATCTCGCAGGCGACGCTGGAGTTGCGGAAGGGGCCTTCGAAATCCTCGCGGGAAGGCGGGCGGACGGAGAGGGCGGGGTCGTGGTGGGCGGGGTCGTGGTGGGCGGGGTCTGCAAAGAGGGAGGGGCAACAAGGGGGTGAGTGGTTGGGGAAAGCCCCAGTGCTGGGGGGGGGGGGGGGTTGCAGGAGCAGCGGGGCGGGGGGTGCGACATGAGGGTGCGACACGAGGGTGCGACACGAGGGTGTGACACGAGGGTGTGACACGAGGGTGTGACACGAGGGTGTGACACGAGGGTGTGACATGAGGGTGCAACACGAGGGTGCGACACAAAGGGTGCGACACGAGGGTGCAACACGAGGGTGCGACACGAGGGTGCAACACAAAGGGTGCAACACGAGGGTGCGACACGAGGGTGCAACACAAAGGGTGCAACACGAGGATGCAACACAAAGGGTGCGACATGAGGGTGTGACATGAGGGTGCGACACGAGGGTGCAACACGAGGGTGCGACACGGGGGTGCAACACGAGGATGCAACACAAAGGGTGCGACACGAGGGTGCAACACGAGGGTGCAACACGAAGGGTGCAGCAGCACCCGGGTGCGACACGGGGGTGCGACACGGGGGTGCAGCAGCGCGGGGCCGCGGCAGCACGGAGGCCGCAGGTGGAGGCCGCACTCACCGTGGTTGGCCACCTCCACGGCGCGCGCGCCCTGGGGGTGGGCGGCCCGGCAGTAGAAGGGCTGCTGGCCTTTCCCCTCCGGCAGGGGCAGCACGAGGCTGCTGGCGGCCGTGTAGAGCCCGGCGGCCGCGGCGGACGGGAAGGCGGCCACGCCCTGCGTGACGCTGCTCTTGCTCGAGGAGTTCCAGCTGAAGGCGAGGGCGTCGGGGAGGAAACCCACGGCCACGCAACCCACGGCGTAGATCTCCTGCGTGCCGGGCGGGGCGCAAGAAACCAGCGGGAAGAGGCTGGGGGGGCGGGGGGTCTCTGGGGAGGGGGGAGGGGGGAGAGAAGAGGCGTTAGGGGGGAGGGGGAACCCCACGGGGGGGGGCGTGCGGAGCGCCCGCGTTTGGGGGCGGAAGGCGCCCGGTCGGTGCAAAGGGCGCCCGTGCAGGCGGGGAAAACAAATAACCACCCGTGCATGCGCAAAACCCGCCGTTTTGGTGCAAAATGCAGCTGTGCATGTTGAAGACCTGCCGCTTCAGTGCAAAACCCACATGTGCACAAGCAAAACCTGCTGTTTCAGTGCAAAACCCGCCGTTTCGGTGCAAAATGCAGCTGTGCATGTGCAAAATGCAGCTGTGCATGTGCAAAATCCAGCTGTGCATGTGCAAAATCCAGCTGTGCATGTTGAAAACCTGCCGCTTCAGTGCAAAACCCACATGTGCACAAGCAAAACCTGCTGTTTCAGTGCAAAACCTGCCGTTTCAGTGCAAAATCCAGCTGTGCATGTGCAAAATCCAGCTGTGCATGTTGAAAACCTGCTGTTTCAGTGCAAAACCCACATGTGCACAAGCAAAACCTGCTGTTTCAGTGCAAAACCCGCCATTTCGGTGCAAAATGCAGCTGTGCATGTGCAAAATCCAGCTGTGCATGTGCAAAATCCAGCTGTGCATGTTGAAAACCTGCTGTTTCAGTGCAAAACCCACATGTGCACAAGCAAAACCTGCTGTTTCAGTGCAAAACCTGCCGTTTCGGTGCAAAATCCAGCTGTGCATGTTGAAGACCTGCCGCTTCAGTGCAAAACCCACATGTGCACAAGCAAAACCTGCTGTTTCAGTGCAAAACCCGCCGTTTCGGTGCAAAATGCAGCTGTGCATGTGCAAAATCCAGCTGTGCATGTGGAAAACCTGCTGTTTCAGTGCAAAACCCACATGTGCACAAGCAAAACCTGCTGTTTCAGTGCAAAACCTGCCGTTTCGGTGCAAAATCCAGCTGTGCATGTTGAAGACCTGCCGCTTCAGTGCAAAACCCACATGTGCACAAGCAAAACCTGCTGTTTCAGTGCAAAACCCATCATTTTGCTGCAAAATCCAGCTGTGCATGTGCAAAATGTGCCTGTGCATGTGGAAAACCCGCTGTTTCAGTGCACAAAACCCACATGTGCATGTGCAAAACCCACCATTTTGGGGCAAAATCCACATGTGCATTTGCAAAACCTGCTGTTTCAGTGCAAAATCCATCATTTTGGTGCAAAATCCACCCGTGCATGTGTAAAATTCCGCTGTGCATGTGCAAAATCCAGCTGTGCATGTGCAAAATCCATCATTTTGGTGCAAAATCCACCTGTGCATGTGGAAAACCTGCCGTTTTGGTGCACAACCCACATGTGCATGAGCAAAACCTGCTGTTTCGGTGCTAAACCCATCATTTTGGTGCAAAATCCAGCTGTGCATGTAGAAAACCCACCGTTTTGATGCAAAACCCCATCAATTTTGTGCAAAATCCAGCTGTGCCTGTGCAAAACCTGCCATTTTGGTGCGAAACCCCATTATTTTTGTGCAAAATTCACCTGTGCACGTGCAAAACCCACCGTTTCGGAGCAAAACCCACTATTTTGGCACAAAACCCCCCAATTTTGGTGCAACTTCCAGCTGTGCAATAGCAAAACTCACCATTTTGGTGCAAACCCCCCCCCCCCCGTTTTGGTGTGAAACCCCCCAATTCCGGCACAAACCCCCCATTTTGGGGCAAAACCCCCTGTTTTGGTGCAAATTCTAGCTGTGCATGAGCATAATACACCATTTCGGTGCAAAATCCCCCATTTTTGGCACAAAACACCCCAATTATGTGGCAAAACAACCCCATTTTGATGCCCCACAGCCTTTTTTGCAGGATCAGTACATACCAGTACGGGACCAGTACGGGCCGGTACCGGTACCGGCACCCCCAGCTGCCCCAGTAGAACCAGTACGGGCCGGTACCGGTACTGGCACCCCCCAGTGCCCCAGTAGAACCAGGACAGGACCAGTACGGGCCGGTACCGGCACCGGCACCCCCCAGTGCCCCAGTAGAACCAGGACGGGACCAGTACGGGCCGGTACCGGCACCGGCACCCCCCAGTGCCCCAGTATAACCAGGACGGGACCAGTACGGGCCGGTACCGGCACCGGCACCCCCCAGTGCCCCAGTATAACCAGGACGGGACCAGTACGGGCCGGTACCGGTACCGGCACCCCCAGCTGCCCCAGTAGAACCAGGACGGGACCAGTACGGGCCGGTACCGGTACTGGCACCCCCAGCTGCCCCAGTAGAACCAGGACGGGACCAGTACGGGCCGGTACCAGTACCGGCACCCCCAGCTGCCCCAGTATAACCAGGACAGGACCAGTATGGGCCGGTACCGGTACTGGCACCCCCAGCTGCCCCAGTATAACCAGGACAGGACCAGTACGGGCCGGTACCGGTACTGGCACCCCCAGCTGCCCCAGTAGAACCAGGACGGGACCAGTACGGGCCGGTACCAGTACTGGCACCCCCAGCTGCCCCAGTATAACCAGGACGGGACCAGTACGGGCCGGTACCGGTACCGGCACCCCCAGCTGCCCCAGTAGAACCAGGACGGGACCAGTACGGGCCAGTACCGGTACTGGCACCCCCAGCTGCCCCAGTATAACCAGGACGGGACCAGTACGGGCCGGTACCGGTACCGGCACCCCCAGCTGCCCCAGTATAACCAGGACGGGACCAGGACGGGCCGGTACCAGTACCGGCACCCCCAGCTGCCCCAGTAGAACCAGTACGGGCCGGTACCGGTACTGGCACCCCCAGCTGCCCCAGTATAACCAGGACGGGACCAGTACGGGCCGGTACCGGTACTGGCACCCCCAGCTGCCCCAGTAGAACCAGGATGGGCCGGTACCAGTACTGGCACCCGCCAGTGCCCCAGTATAACCAGGACGGGACCAGTACGGGCCGGTACCGGTACCGGCACCCCCCAGTGCCCCAGTATAACCAGGACGGGACCAGTATGGGCCGGTACCAGTACCGGCACCCCCCAGTGCCCCAGTATAACCAGGACGGGACCAGTACGGGCCGGTACCGGTACTGGCACCCCCAGCTGCCCCAGTATAAACAGGACGGGACCAGTACAGGCCGTTACTGGTACCGGCACCCCCAGCTGCCCCAGTAGAACCAGGACGGGCCGGTACCGGTACCGGCACCCCCAGCTGCCCCAGTAGAACCAGGACGGGACCAGTACGGGCCGGTACCGGTACCGGCACCCCCAGCTGCCCCAGTAGAACCAGGACGGGACCAGTACGGGCCGGTACCGGTACCGGCACCCCCAGCTGCCCCAGTAGAACCAGGACGGGACCAGTACGGGCCGGTACCGGTACCGGCACCCCCAGCTGCCCCAGTAGAACCAGGACGGGACCAGTACGGGCCGGTACCAGTACTGGCACCCCCAGCTGCCCCAGTATAACCAGGACGGGACCAGTACGGGCCGGTACTGGTACCGGCACCCCCAGCTGCCCCAGTAGAACCAGGACGGGACCAGTACGGGCCGGTACCGGTACCGGCACCCCCAGCTGCCCCAGTAGAACCAGGACGGGACCAGTACGGGCCGGTACCAGTACCGGCACCCCCAGCTGCCCCAGTATAACCAGGACGGGACCAGTACGGGCCGGTACCGGTACCGGCACCCCCAGCTGCCCCAGTATAACCAAGACGGGACCAGGACGGGCCGGTACCAGTACTGGCACCCCCAGCTGCCCCAGTATAAACAGGACGGGACCTCCCAGAGGCAATTAAAGCTCCCAATTAATGCCCCCCCCAATTAATTAACCCCTCATTAACCCCAAATTTCCCCAAAACCTCATTAAACCCTCATTAGTTTTTGCCCCAAAGCCCAGGAAAAGCCCCCTGAGCCGGGCTTAGTAATTGATCCTGCCTAAACCGGTCTGAATTAGGCCTTAATAGATGGGGGTGGGGCCAGGGTACGGCTAATTAACCCCGATAATTGGGGATTAATTAATTCGAATTACGTTAATAAGGTTCTGGGTCAATAGAGCTCTAGGTATTGATAGATTATTAACTATCGGTTATTAACAAGGTGTGCTTAACAATCGATTATTAATGATTGATTATAACGATATATTGTTAATGAGTAATAAGAACGATCAATCGTTAAGGATTGATTATTATTAATGATCAATTATAACGGTCAATCATTAACAATCAATTAATAAGGATTGAATATTAAGGCTCGATTATTAAGGCTCAGATATTAAGGATTATTAATGATCGATTATTAATGGTCTATTATAACGACCGATCATAACGATCAATTATAACGACCACTTATAATGATACATTATTAACGAGCCGTTATAACAATCAATTATTAAGGATCTGTTATTAACGTTCTATTAATAACAATAAATTGTTAACGATCAATTATAACAATCGAGTGTAACGGTCGATTATTAACAATAGACTATTAACCATCGGTTATTAACGATTATTAGCGCTCGATTATTAACAATCAATCATTAACAATCAATTATTAACGATTAATTATTAACGATCAATAGCTAGTTATTAATATAGATGGCTATTGATGGATTAATAGCTATAGATATCAATATACTCCCCTATTATACGTCCTATCGATATTTAGATATATTAATAAATCAATATTAAGATAATATCTTGGTTATCTGTATTAATCTATTAATAATGCGATTTATTTTCAGCGATAAACCTAATAATCACCTCTAATAATCAGCTAATAGCCATTAATTATTCCTAACGTATTAATTCTCCTCAATACCTAATAAATTCTGCATAATGTCTAATAAAATTTTTAGAATATGGCACAAATTTTGTCTAATATCTAATAAAATTCGTAAAACAACTAATAACTTTCATATAACTAATAGATTTCCGATGATAACGAATAAATTTCGTGTAATAGCTCATAAATTTCACATAGCATCTAATAAATGTCACATAATAGCTATTAATTCTCGTGGAAAATCATATATTTTTACTATCTAGTGAATTTCGTTTAATATCTAATAAATTCCGTACAATATCTAATAAATTTCGTATATCTAATAAATTTCATATAATATCCAATAAATTTCATACAATATCTAATAAATTTCGTATATCTAAGAAATTTCATATAATATCCAATAAATTTCGTACAATATCTAATAAATTTTGTATAATATCTAATAAATTTCATGTAATATCTAATAAATTTTGTATAACTAATAATTTTCGTACAATATATAATAAATTTCATATAATACCTAATAAATTTCATACAATATCTAATAAATTTCATCTAACTAATAAATTTTGTGTAATATCTAATAAATTTCATATATTATCTAATAAATTTCATATAATATCAATTAATTATTCCTAATACATTAATTTTTTCCTTCATATCTAATAAATTTCGTGTAATATCTAATAAATTTCAGATAATAGCTAATAGATGTCATATAATTCCTAAAAAATTTCAGCTAATATCTAATAATTTTCAGATAATATCTATTAATTGCAGATAATATCTATTAATTTCCCACAATACCTAATTAATTTCACATAATACCTATGAATTTCGCATAATTTCCCCATAACACCTAATAAATTTCGCATAAACCCTGACAAATGCTGCAGACGAGACCCCCCAAAACAGAAATTCCGCCGCATCGATTCCCTTTTGGGCCGCCACTAAAATGTTGTCGATTAGCGAAAAACCACGTTAAATCGCCCTTAAAACACGCGATTTTTAAAAAAGCCGTGTTTTTTATCGACATTACGCCAACAATTTCCCCTCGCGATGGCTCGAGTTTTGCCCCAAACTGCCTGAATTCAGCCCAAACCCCTCCTCGTCCCCCTTTCCCGCCACTAAAAAAAGGGTTATTTTGACCCAAAAACCAGGTGCTGTTTTTCAGGCCGGATTCGCTCGGGTGCCTTTTAGTATTTATTGATTTTTTTGGGGGGGGGTTTCATGCAAAAAACAACCCACTCCAAAAAAAAGAGGAATTGGGAAAAACCTGCTTCTCGTTTTTTGCTGTTTTCGAAACCAAAACTGGGCTATTTTTGGCAACTCTGGGTTGAAAAACCCCCGAAGTGCAGCTGCCACCTGCGGCCCCAAAAGCCGCCATTTTGGGCCCCCGACAGAAAATTTAATTTAATTTAATATAATATAATTTAATTTAATTTAATTTCTTGAGGTTTTTTTGCCCTGGCTCTGAAGGCCCCAAAAGGGCCAGAAAAAGGGGATTTTTGTGAGGTCCCAGCACAGCCCTGGGTGAAAAAGTTGTGGTTTTGGGGCCTCGCTGGGACGTGGCGCCCTGAATGTCAAATAGCAACTTTTTTTCCCTATTTTCCTATTTTATTTCGATGGATTTTACTACCAGTTTTATCCCTTCGCTCTCTGCTATGACATTTTCATACTCTATTTTTTAATACGTTCATTTTCTATATTATTATTTATATTTTGAATTTTAAAAGCCATTTATTTATTTTCAATATACTTCTATATTTACTATTTTTTATATATTTAATTTTATATTTTATATGATAGACTTTATTTTATATATGATTTAAATTATATCTATTAAATTTATATATAACTTTTATATCGTATCTATATTTTTTAGAAAATGTTTATATATTAATTTTATATTATGTATAAAACATAAAATTAATATTAAGAAGTTAAAATATAACTTTTATATAAATTTTATATATAAATCTTATATCTATTTAATGTATAAACTTATATATTATTATATATTATATATTACATATATTATTATATATAAGATTTATATATGCTTTATATATTATATATAGATTTTATTTAAAATTATATATAACATGAATTTTAATATAAATTTCATATTATATATAATTTCTATACAATTTTCGTATTATATGTAATTTATATAAATTTCATATTATTTATAATTTCTATATAAATGTTCTATTATTTTTTATAAATTTCATATTATTTAAAATTTTAATATAAATCTATTATACATATTTTTATATAAATTTCATATTATTTATAATTTCTATATAAATTTTCTATTATATAAAATTTTATATAAAAATTAAATCTAATATGAAATTTATATAAATTTCCTATCATAGATAACCTTTGTATAAATTTTATATTATCTATTTTATATTCTAGAAATTAAATATTACATATTGATCTACTTAATTATATATTCTCTATTTCCAGATTTGTTTTTCTCTTACTTAATATTTTTCTCTTTACTAAAAATACATAAAATAGCAAAACAATACCAGGAAGCCCCACACGCTGCCCCAGAAATCGCCACGTTTTGCCTCAAAAACCCTTAAAAAAAGGGGATTCTTGCTGAAAAAGGGGCCGAGAGGTTGTTTTTTTAGCACAAGTGGGAAAAAAAATCAGGTTTTTGGGTTAATTTGGCCTCAAAGCCGAACGGCTGCGACATCTTTGACCCTGGTGCGTCGCTCTTTTCCCCTCAACTCCCCCAAAACCCCATTTTTTGGACCCAAAACAGCCCTGTCCAAGGCTAAGAGCGACCAGGAACCCTAATTATCGCTAATTCATGGAAATAGAAATTAATTGGGAATCAAGGAATTAGAAATTAGATGAATGGGGGGATTTTGTGCCGGTTTTGGTAAATCGGGGGGGGGGGGGGGGGGGGAATGTCCATTTAATTCACAAGAATGGGGCAAAAAGGGTAAAAAACCCATTTTTCAAAGGCCCCACTTACAATTTAATCATCTTTTAATTGATTAGAAATCGTAAAATAGCCAAATTGGGAGGGAAATAATCAGGGTTTTTATCGGAATCAATAAATTTCCTATAAATGAAGGAATTAAAACCATCGATCTCCCATTAAAGGATTTGAATCGGAATTTGGGGGGTTTTAAAGCCAAACTCCTCTGAAAAAAAAAAAACAAACACCAAAAATGAAATTAAATCTTTTTCTACAGAAAAATGGGGTTTGGGATCGGCTTCTCTTAAAAAAAAAAAACCTAAGAATTATAAAAATTAAGATTTTTAAAAAAAAAAAGTCAAGGCTAAACCCCCCGAATTCACCCAAGAGCCCCCAAAATACCACATTTCTTAAAAAAAAAAACTGTGATAAAAGAGGCAAAATCAAGAAGATTCAGAGAAATTGAAATTTGGGGACTTCAACCGGCAAATTTCACTCAACCCCCCCCAAAATATCTCAAAAAAAGGGCAAAATGACCTAAAATGACCATTTTCTATTTTAAAATAATTATTTCTATTTTAAAGTAAATAATTTCTATTTCATAATAAATATTTTCTATTTTAAAATAAATATCTAATATTTTATAATATTTTCTATTTTATCCCTAATTTATTTTAAATATTTTCGATTTTATATCTATAATATTTATATATTATAAATATAAATATAGAATATATTAATATATTTTATATTTCATCTTTTATAAAGATAAAATATATAAATATATTTAATATTTAATATTTTATAAATATAAAATATATGAATATTTTAAATATTTTTATATTTTATAACTATCTACATATAAAATATTTCTATATTTTATATCTTCATATGTTTTCTATCTAAACATCTTGATATTTCAAATTTTAAATATATTTATAAAGAAGCTCCAACAACCACTTAAAAATCCACAAAAAAAAAACACTAAAAAACAGCTCAAATTCCTCCCTGCTTTTCTCCACCAAACAATTTTTGCAGCTTGTTTTGACCCAAAAGGTTATTTTTTCTCCCCATCTCACCCAAACGAAGTGATTTCTCCCCCAGAAAATATATGTATTAATTTTTCTATTTAATATTTTATACTAGGGGAGAAAAAAAATCACTATTTCTACTCTACCCAAAACCACCTCAATTGAATATTAAAAACTGGGGGCTTTTGGCCCATTTTTGCCAGCCAATTGCCCCCAAATTATTCTTTCCACAAAAAAAGTCCCTAAAATTGACTTTTTGTCCTATTTTTCACCGCAGAATCACCTCCAAATGTTTTTTTTTTACCGCAAAATCCCCTCAAAAATTGACTTTCACCTATTTTTGACCACCAAAATCATGCCCAGATTCATTTTTCCCAAAAGACCCTAAAACTGACAGGTTTTTGACCTAAATCTGCCATTGCATTGCCTCCAAATTAATTTTCCCTGGTAGAAAGACCCTAAAATCATGGGGTTTTTTGCCCAAAACGCCATTAAATCACTGATGGATGATTTTTTGCCCATAAAAGATGACCTTAAAATTGACATTTTTGGCCAAATCTGCCGTTAAATCACCTACAAATCACTTTTTTCCACTAAAAAAAGACCCTAAAATCGACTTTTTTTGCCCAATTTTGCCATCCAGTCACCTCGGGGTGATCCCCCCCACACACACAAAAAGACCTGAAAATCGACTTTTTCATCCATTTTTGGCCCTCAAATTGTCGCCGGCCAAAACCCTCGCCCCCTAAAAATTGACATTTTTGACCTCAAATCGCCTCCAAACTGACATTTCCCCCTTAAAACGCCCTAAAACCGACATTTTGACCCACTGACACCCCTTTGGCCCCGTTTTTGGCCCCCGAAAGGGGGGGTCTCCCGCCCTCGAGCCCCCCCCCAGGCCAAAATTTTGGGGACAAAAGGGCCAAAATCGGTGATGGCGAGACGGTGGCGACGAGGACTTACCGGAGGAGACGGTGACGACGGTTCCGCTGCCCCACGCGTCGATACCACCAACATTGCCACGGTGAGGCGGCGCCGCGGCCCCGCCGTGCAAAAACCCCTCCCCCCGCTCACTTCTGGGGGCTAAAACCCGTTTTTTACCATTTTTCGCTTTTCTTAAACCTCTAAAAAACTTTAAAAAAACATTTTTTCCCCCCTCGTTTTTTGGCCCTTTTTGGGTCCGTCCCCGGGGATTAAAACGGGGGTGTTTTTCCTCCTCCTTGTTGCGCTGGCGGGTGCAACAAAAATGTGGAGGTCGTCTTAAAAAATGGGCTAAAAATGGAGAGAAAAGGGAAAAAGAAGCCACAATATGAAAAAGCGTCGCTTTATGGGGGGGAAAATGGCGATAAACAGGAAAAAAATCCCCATATTTGGGAACAATGCCCATATAAGGCAGGGAAATACCTGTATTTTGTTGGGGAAATGATGTAAAAGGCAAAAGCGTCCAAAAATTTGGGGAAAAATGAGTCAAAAAAGGCAAAAGAATCCCAATATTTGGGGCAAAAATAGCGATAAAGAGGAAAAATGTCCATATTTGGGAACAATGCCCATATAAGGCAGGGAATAACCCATATTTGGTGGGAAAGGACATAAAAGGCAGAACCATCTGAATATCTGGGGCAAAATGAGCTAAAAGAGTCAAAACCATGCAAATATTTGGAGAAAAAATGGGTGATAAAGAGGAAAAAACCGTATTTGGGAACAATGCCCATATAAGGCAGGGAAATACCAATATCTGGGGGGAAAAAAAAACCATAAAAGTCAAAAGCATCTTAAAATTTGGGGCAAAACTGGCCATAGAGGGTAAAAGCATCCCCATATTTGCTACAAATATTAACATAAAGGGGAAAAATATCATCATTTTTGTTTAAAAAACGACATAAACAGCAAAATTATTCCCATACCTAAGGGAAAATGACTATGAAAACCAAAAATATGCCAATATTTGGGATAAAAATGGCTCAAAGAAGCAAAAGATCCCTGGATTTGGGGTAAGATTAGGCATAAAAGCCCAAAGTATGTCCAAATTTGGGGCAAAACTAGCAAGAAATAGAAAAACTCCCAACACTTGGCACAGAAATGCCCATAAAGAGCAAAAATATTGACAGGTTTAGGTAAAAAAAAAAGGTAGTAAAAGAAAAAAGGGGACAAAAAGACCCAGATTTTGAGCAAAATAAGTCATAAAGGACAAAAGCAAACCTAGATTTACAATAAAAAGGGCAAAAAAGAGCAAAAGCATCCCAGGTTTGGGTTGAAACAGGACAGAAAAGCAAAACGATGCCCAGATTTGGAGCAAAAACTGGTCCTAGAAGGAAAGGAACCTCAAGCTTTGGGGAAAAATTGATAAACTTGAGGCAAAAACCCCTCACATTCCATGGAAAATTGACAATAAAGGGAAAAACACATCCAGATACAGGGTAAAAATGGGGATAAAAGGAGAAGCGGCTGCAGCTGTGGTGCCGGGGCGGCAGGAAGGGGAAGAGGGCACAAGCAGGGGCTGGTCCCCCGGGAAAGGCCCCCCCGGGCGCAGCCGCTGCCGGGAGCGGAGCTGAGCCCCAACAGCGTTTTTGTCACCGCCTGCACCACCGTGGTAGTATCATCACAACACCCGTAGTCAACACCCATACATGTATAACAAGCAACAACAGCTCCCACGGTGACACAGGGAGGCACAAAATCCCCCCGGCGGCGCAGCCCCCTCCTCTGCGGGGCCACGTGCCCGAGCGCCCACAGCCTCAGCTCCTCCCTCTCAAGCCTCAAAATGCCCAGAAAATTAAAAATTAACCCCTTTTTTGGGGGCAAAAATGGGAATAAAACACAATACATCCCCAGATCCGATTTCAAAGTGACCAGAGAAGGAAAGATCATCCCTAGAGCTGGGCATAACTGGGGCTGCAGGGCAACAGCTTCCTCGTGCTGGGGGCAAGAAAAGGCGTCAAGAGACAAAACATCCCCAGGCTTGGTGCAGAACTGGCTCTAAAAACACAAGAACCCCCATATTTGGGCAATAATTGCCCCAAAGAGAAAGGGCGTGGGCATCTCTGGGGCAAAGGTGCCCACGAAAGGCAAAATATCCCCTGATGTGGGGCAAAACGCACCAGAAGAGCCAAAACAAGAGCCTCAAGAGGCAGAGCCCGGCCAGCTTTGGGTGGGGAATGGTGCCAAGAGCCAGGGTGGGCCCAGCTTTGGGCCGAGCCTGACTCCAAGAGGCAAAGCGGGCCCAGCTTTGGGGCAACCGTGGCCCTAAAGGGCAAAGCGGGCCCAGCTTTGGGTCGAGAATGGCCCTAAAGGGCAAAGCGGGCCCAGCTTTGGGTCGAGAATGGCCCTAAAGGGCAAAGCGGGCCCAGCTTTGGGTCGAGAATGTCCCGAAAGGGCAAAGCGGGCCCAGCTTTGGGTCGAGAATGTCCCGAAAGGGCAAAGCGGGCCCAGCTTTGGGTCGAGAATGTCCCGAAAGGGCAAAGCCTGCCTAGATTTCCAGAAAACAGTGACCTGAAAAGCCAAATGCTCACAAGATTTGTCAAATCTTGCCACCAATTCAAAACTATCACCGTTTTTTGGATGAAAATTTGTACAAACTGGTGTAAAAAGTTGAAATCATGGGGAGAATTTGGGCCAAAGTGTCTGTCCCTGAACAAGCGTCTCCCTGTTTGGGGCAAAACCACCCACGGTCAAAAGCATCCACAGAGTTGGGGCTAAAAACAGCCACTAAAGGGGAAAATCACCCAGAGATTTGGGTCCAAACTGCACATGAAGGGCAAAACATCCCATATTTTTGGTTAAAAACTCACCACAGGAGGAAAAGCCTCCCTCGAGCTGGGCACAACTGGGGGCACAGGGCAAGAGTGTCCTCGTACTGGCAGCAAAAATGGAATTGAAAGACAAAACCTCTCCAGGTTGGCTGCAGAACTGGCGCTAAACACAAAAGCATCCTCATATTTGGGGAAAAGAGCCGTGAAACAGAACAGCCGGGGCCCGTCTGGGGTAAAGTGGCCACAAAAGGCAGGAGGAGCCCGGATTTGGGACCAAAGCAGGCCTAGAAGGCAAACCATGGGCAGGTGTCACGCAGAGCTGGCCTGAGAGGAGAAACCGTGCCCAGATTGGGGCAACATTGCACGAGAAAGGCAAAAAAATAACAATCGGCATTTGATCGAAAGAGGCACCCATATTTGGTGCAGAAATGAGCCTGAGGATACCAATATTGCCACCTTTCCCGGCAAAACAACCCCTAATTATCTAAACCATCCCCAAAATGACACATAAATAGACGGGAAGTGTAAAATAATACTCCTATTAGGAGCTAAATCACAACTCTAAAGTAAAAATATGACCAGACTTGTTATAAATTGGGGAAAAGGTCCAGAACATAGTGATATTTAGGGCACAAATGGGCATAATAAGAAAAAGCATCTTCTAATTGTTGAGGAAGTGGTTAAAAAAGGGAAACCAGTGGCGGGTTTGGTGCAGAATCAGGCAGGAAGGGGAAGAGGGCACAAGCGGGGGCTGGTCCCCCGGGAAAGGCCCCCCCGGGCGCAGCCGCTGCCGGGAGCGGAGCTGAGCCCCAACAGCGTTTTTGTCACCGCCTGCACCACCGTGGTAGTATCAGCAGCACAACAACCACCAGTAGCTCCCACGGTGACACAGGGAGGCACAAAATCCCCCCGGCGGCGCAGCCCCCTCCTCTGCGGGGCCGCACGCCCGAGCACCCACAGCCTCAGCTCCTCCCTCCTTTGCAGCCATAAAAATGCCTCTGGAAAAGGAAAAACAGCATCAGGATTCCTGTAAAACTGGGGATCAACTGTAAAAGAATCCTCAGAGTTTGAGCAACAATGGCCAGAAAACTCAAATGCACCCAAATATTTGCTCCTAGAGGAGCTGTATAGGGCAAATAGAGCCCCGTATCTGGGGTAAAAAAGAACCCTCAGAAGAGAAATCACAGAATCCCAGAATCCCAGGTTGGAAGGGACCTCAGGGACCATCTAGCCCAACCTTTCTGGGAAGAGCCCAGCCTAGACAAGATGGCCCAGCGCCCTGCCCAGACGACTCTTGACGGTGTCCAACGTGGCCGAGTCAACCCCTTCCCTGGGGAGATTATTCCAGTGGTGACTGTCCTCACTGGGAAAAATCTCCCTCTGGTGTCCAGTCGGGATCTCCCCAAGAGCAACCTGTGTCCATCCCCCTTGTCCTCTCCATGGGACTCCGTGTAAAAAGGGAGTCTCCATCTCCTTTGTAGCTGCCCCTTAAGTGCTGGTACAGGGTGATGAGATCCCCTCTGAGCCTCCTTTTCTCAAGGCTGAACAAACCCAGCTCTCCCAGCCTATCCTCGTACGGCAGCTTCCCAGTCCTCTGATCATCCTGGTGGCCCCTCTCTGGGCCCCTTCCAGCCTGTCCCACCCAGTTTGTACAGCGGGGACCAGAACTGCACACAGCGCTCCGGGGTGGCCTGACCAGCGCTGAGCAGAGCGGGATGATGACTTCTTTCTCTCTGCTGGCGATGCCCCTGTTGATGCAACCCAGCACCCCGTTGGCCTTCTTGGCCGCAGCAGCCACTGTTGGCTCATGTTGGGCTTCCCCCCACCAGGACCCCCAGGTCCCTCCCCACAGAGCTGCTCTCCAGCCAGGTGGATCCCAGGCTGTGCTGCACCCCCGGATTATGTTTCCCCAGGTGCAGGACCTTGCACTTCTCCTTGCTGAACTCCATCAGGTTCTTGCCGGCCCACTCCTCCCGCCTACCCAGGTCTCCCTGCAGAGCAGCTCTCCCTGCTGGAGCGTCTCCTTCCCCGCCCAACTTGGTGTCATCAGCAAACCCCACCCGGCTACACTTGATGCCGGGGTCCAGATCCCTTATAAAGCTGCTGAATAACATCGGGCCCAACATCGATCCCTGGGGGACCCCACGTGTGACAGGTCGCCGCTTGGAAAAGGAGCTATTTAACACCCGCCCCGGGTGCGGCCCCTCAGCCAGGATTGGGGACAAAACTAACCCCAAAGAGCAACACCTGCCCCCGCGTGGGGCAAACGTGGGCCCAAAAAGGCAAAAGGCGCCCAGGTTTGTGCAAACCTGGCAACAGAGGGCAAAGTGTCTTCATCTACGGCCCTAAATATCTAAAGCTTCCCCAATATGTCCCAAAATATACATTAAAACTGTAAAATTTGTCATATTATGAGCTAACACAGGCCTAAAAAGAGAAAACATGCCCAGATTTCCTACAAAGCGGGGAAAAGGTCCAGAACATAGTGATATTTAGGGCACAAATGGGCATAATAATAATAAGCATCTGCTAATTGTTGAGGAAGTGGCTAAAAAAGGGAAACCAGTTGTGGGTTTGGTGCAGAATCAGGCAGGAAGGGGAAGAGGGCACAAGCGGGGGCTGGTCCCCCGGGAAAGGCCCCCCCGGGCGCAGCCGCTGCCGGGAGCGGAGCTGAGCCCCAACAATGTTTTTGTCACCGCCTGCATCACTGTGGTAGTATCAGCCTCCCAACCACCACCAGCAGCACCCACGGTGACACAGGGAGGCACAAAATCCCCCCGGCGGCGCAGCCCCCTCCTCTGCGGGGCCGCGCGCCCGAGCGCCCACAGCCTCAGCTCCTCCCGCCTTTGGAGACAAAAAATGCCCCTAAATGGGAGAGAAAACCCCAGTTTTGATCAATTCTGCACATAAAGTGCAACATTTCTCCTAATTTCAGTGGACAAAAGAACCAGAGAGGGAAAAAGTGGCCACAGAGTTGGGCAGAACTGGGACTGCAGGGCAAAAACATCCTCATAGTACAGCTAAAAATGGCATTAAAAGACAAAATACCTTTGGCCTTGTTGCAGAAGTGGCTCTAAAACCAAACACAGCCTCATATTTGGGGACAAAAATGCCTCTACACAAGGAAAAGCAGAGGCATCTCTGGGGTAAAGTTGCCCACAAGAGGGAAAACACCCCCAGGTGTGGGGCCAAACTGGGATCAAGCGCAAAACATCCCCACGGGGCCTGCAGATATGGCTGATACACGCAGCATTGCCCGGTTTGGGGCAAAACTGCACAGAAAAAGGCAAAAAATGTGTGTGGGAAGTGGACAAACCGTCCCCCGTTCCCTGCATGGAAGTGCCTCAAGGCCAAAGCGTCTCCTCCTTGGGGCTAAACTGGCCAGAAACGGGCAAAGAGACACAGAGTGGCTGCAAAACCCCCCCGAAAGGGCCAAAGAATGCCCACCTTGGGGCCAAACTGTCCTTCAGGGGCAAAACACCCCCCCATGGGCTGCGGGAACAGCCCTCAAGGCATACTGAAAATGTGGGCATAAAAGCCCAAGGTTTCCTCATCCTTGAGGTAACGTTGCCCTTAAATGCACAAAGCAATTCAAAAGTGGTGCAAAATGAGAGATTGGGGCAAAATTGAACAACAATGGTAAAACATCCCAATATTTGATGGATAGAAATAAATAGGCCTGTCACCTGAAGGCACAGCCACATTTGCTGCCAAAATGACCATAAGGGGAGCGAAATCCCCAGTTATGGGGCAAAACACCTCCAATGAATCCAAAGCATCCCAGTAGTGGTGCAAAAATAGACAGAAATTGTAAAAAGCACAAATATTTGGAATAGACCAGATCTGAGAAGGGAAAACATGTCTAGATTTGTTGCAAATTCCTAAAAGCTGCAGAACATAGACAGATTTAGGACAAAAAATGTTCATAAAAAGAGAAATAGAACCAAGTTAAGTCCAGAGTCAGGCAGGAAGGGGAAGAGGGCACAAGCGGGGGCTGGTCCCCCGGGAAAGGCCCCCCCGGGCGCAGCCGCTGCCGGGAGCGGAGCTGAGCCCCAACAGCGTTTTTGTCACCGCCTGCATCACTGTGGTAGTATCAGCAGCACCAGCCCAACTACCACCAGCATCACCCACGGTGACACAGGGAGGCACAAAATCCCCCCGGCGCAGCCCCCTCCTCTGCGGGGCTGCGCGCCCGAGTGACCACAGCCTCAGCTCCTCCCTCCAGAGCCCTAAAATGCCCCTGAACCGGAGAAAACCCCCCGGATTTGGGGCAGCCTGAGCCCGTCCCTCCTTTGGAGCCCCAAAGTGCACCCAAAGGAGAACAGTTCATCCCAGAATTCCCGCAGAACTGGGCATCAGGTGCAAAAGTATCCTCAGAGCTTGGGTAAAAATGGGCATAAAACACAAAAGCTCCCCGATATTTCCTCCCAGAAGAGCTGAAAAGGGCAAACACAGCCCTACGCTGTAGGGAAAAACACACCTTAATGAGGACAATGAGCTCCTCTTCAGGGCAAAATTAGCCACAAATGGCAACACATCGACTTCTTTGGGCCAAAAAAGGCCACGAAAGGCAGAGAAATGCCATGATTTGGGGCAAAAATGTCCCTAGAGAGGCACATGGCGATGAAAATGCATGGGCATGTGAGCCCAAAGGATGCCCTCATTTGGGACAAAACTGGTCATAAAGGGCCCAGTATCCACAGCTTTGGGGCAAAAGGACCAAAAGCGCCCATAGCATCCAAATTGTGGGGCTAAATAGACAATAAGTGTCAAATAATACTCATATAATGAGCTAAAGCAGCCCTAAAGGGGAGAAACATGTTCAGATTTGCTGCAAATTAGGAAAACGGTCTAGAACATAGTGAGGTTTAGGTCAAAAATGGGCATAATTAGAAAAACAATCTGCTAATTGTTGAGGAAGTGGCTAAAAAAGGGAAACCAGTGGCGGGTTTGGTGCAGAATCAGGCAGGAAGGGGAAGAGGGCACAAGCGGGGGCTGGTCCCCCGGGAAAGGCCCCCCCGGGCGCAGCCGCTGCCGGGAGCGGAGCTGAGCCCCAACAGCGTTTTTGTCACCGCCTGCATCACTGTGGTAGTATCAACATAGGCATTGTAACTACCCCAACCAGTAGCTGCCACGGTGACACAGGGAGGCACAAAATCCCCCCGGCGGCGCAGCCCCCTCCTCTGCGGGGCCGCGCGCCCGAGCGCCCACAGCCTCAGCTCCTCCCGCTTTTCCAGACACAAAATGCCCCTAAAATACAAAAACAACCCAATAATTGCCCTTATTTGGCCAGAAAGGGCAAAACCACCCTCGTATTTCACAGAAACTGCACACAAAGGACAAACAACCCCAGATTTGTTGCCAAACTGGGAAAAGCAAACAAAAAACATCTCCATGCCCCTAAACGGGAAAAAATAACCCCAAGTTTGGCAGGTAAAGTCACCGCAGAAGGAAAAGCACCCCCAGAGCTGGGCAGAAATGGGGATCAACGGCAAAAGCATCTTGTAGTGGGGGCAAAAATGGTCCGAACGGCAAAACTCCCCCACGTTTCCTCCCCCGTTGGGCTGAAAAGCCAAAAGCCTCCTCATGGTCGGGGCAAAAATGCTCATAAATGAACAAACAGCCTCTGTATCGAGAGCAAAAAACTTCCTGAAACATGCCCCTGATTTGCTGCAAAAGGCTCTAGGAAGGAGAAAAGGGCAAAACCTCACAAGCCTCCCCAGAGCTGGTGCGAAAGAAGCCAAAAAGGGGAAAAGCACGGCCACGTTTTGGGCAACACTGCGCCAAGGAGCGGAATCGGGCCCGGCCGTGGGCAAAACTGGCAAAACGGGGCAAAACATCCCAACGTTTTCCAGTAAATTAGTGGTGATGGGCAAAACATGCCCAGATTTCCACAGAAACATTCCGGCAAGGAAAACTATCCCCGTATTTGGGGCAGAAGGGTGAAAATATGCAAAACCAACCCCATTGTTGCTGCAGACGTGGCTGGAAAGGGGAAGAGGCCACAACTCTGTGTAAGGCTGCTGGAGCTAAAGGCAAAGCGTCCCAAGGCTTACTGAAAAAATGGGTATAAAACCCCCAAAGCATCTTCATCTTTGGGTCAAAACTGCCCTTAAATGGCCAAAGCATCCCAAAACTGGCACCAAACTAGAGAGGAAATCAAAAAAGTGGATATATATTGAGCAAAACCAGACTTCAATGTGAAACATGCCCTGAATTAGGGCACAAATGGCCATAAAGGAAAGGGCATTGCCATATTTTAGGAAAAAATTGCACCTGGGAGCCAAACCAGACGCGGCTTTGAGCCAGAAATGCCCAGAAGGGTCAAAGCCTGCCTGGGCTTGGACAGGATTGACAAAATTTGACAGGATTTGGGACAAAGTCAGGCCTAGAAGGGAAAGCATGGGCAGGTGTCGCGCAGAGCTGGCCCAAGAAGACAAACCATGCCCAGATTGGGGCAACATTGAAGAGAAAAGGCAAAAAAATAACAATCGGCATTTGATCAAAAGAGGCACCCATATTTGGTGCAGAAATGAGCCTGAGGATACCAATATTGCCACCTTTCCCGGCAAAACAACCCCTAATTATCTAAACCATCCCCAAAATGACACATAAATAGACGGGAAGTGTAAAATAATACTCCTATTAGGAGCTAAATCACAACTCTAAAGTAAAAATATGACCAGACTTGTTATAAATTGGGGAAAAGGTCCAGAACATAGTGATATTTAGGGCACAAATGGGCATAATAATAATAAGCATCTGCTAATTGTTGAGGAAGTGGTTAAAAAAGGCAAAGCAGTGGCGGGTTTGGTGCAGAATCAGGCAGGAAGGGGAAGAGGGCACAAGCGGGGGCTGGTCCCCCGGGAAAGGCCCCCCCGGGCGCAGCCGCTGCCGGGAGCGGAGCTGAGCCCCAACAGCGTTTTTGTCATTGCCTGTATCACTGTGACAAGCAGCAGCACAATAACCATAACCACAAGAACCATCAGCACCCACGGTGACACAGGGAGGCACAAAATCCCCCCGGCGGCGCAGCCCCCTCCTCTGTGGGGCCGCGCGCCCGAGCGCCCACAGCCTCAGCTCCTCCCGCTTTTCCAGACACAAAATGCCCCTAAAATACAAAAACAACCCAATAATTGCCCTTAGTTGGCCAGAAAGGGCAAAACCACCCTCGTATTTCACAGAAACTGCACACAAAGGACAAACAACCCCAGATTTGTTGCCAAACTGGGAAAAGCAAACAAAAAACATCTCCATGCCCCTAAACGGGAAAAAATAACCCCAAGTTTGGCAGGTAAAGTCACCGCAGAAGGAAAAGCACCCCCAGAGCTGGGCAGAAATGGGGATCAACGGCAAAAGCATCTTGTAGTGGGGGCAAAAATGGTCCGAACGGCAAAACTCCCCCACGTTTCCTCCCCCGTTGGGCTGAAAAGCCAAAAGCCTCCTCATGGTCGGGGCAAAAATGCTCATAAATGAACAAACAGCCTCTGTATCGAGAGCAAAAAACTTCCTGAAACATGCCCCTGATTTGCTGCAAAAGGCTCTAGGAAGGAGAAAAGGGCAAAACCTCACAAGCCTCCCCAGAGCTGGTGCGAAAGAAGCCAAAAAGGGGAAAAGCACGGCCACGTTTTGGGCAACACTGCGCCAAGGAGCGGAATCGGGCCCGGCCGTGGGCAAAACTGGCAAAACGGGGCAAAACATCCCAACGTTTTCCAGTAAATTAGTGGTGATGGGCAAAACATGCCCAGATTTCCACAGAAACATTCCGGCAAGGAAAACTATCCCCGTATTTGGGGCAGAAGGGTGAAAATATGCAAAACCAACCCCATTGTTGCTGCAGACGTGGCTGGAAAGGGGAAGAGGCCACAACTCTGTGTAAGGCTGCTGGAGCTAAAGGCAAAGCGTCCCAAGGCTTACTGAAAAAATGGGTATAAAACCCCCAAAGCATCTTCATCTTTGGGTCAAAACTGCCCTTAAATGGCCAAAGCATCCCAAAACTGGCACCAAACTAGAGAGGAAATCAAAAAAGTGGATATATATTGAGCAAAACCAGACTTCAATGTGAAACATGCCCTGAATTAGGGCACAAATGGCCATAAAGGAAAGGGCATTGCCATATTTTAGGAAAAAATTGCACCTGGGAGCCAAACCAGACGCGGCTTTGAGCCAGAAATGCCCAGAAGGGTCAAAGCCTGCCTGGGCTTGGACAGGATTGACAAAATTTGACAGGATTTGGGACAAAGTCAGGCCTAGAAGGGAAAGCATGGGCAGGTGTCGCGCAGAGCTGGCCCAAGAAGACAAACCATGCCCAGATTGGGGCAACATTGAAGAGAAAAGGCAAAAAAATAACAATCGGCATTTGATCAAAAGAGGCACCCATATTTGGTGCAGAAATGAGCCTGAGGATACCAATATTGCCACCTTTCCCGGCAAAACAACCCCTAATTATCTAAACCATCCCCAAAATGACACATAAATAGACGGGAAGTGTAAAATAATACTCCTATTAGGAGCTAAATCACAACTCTAAAGTAAAAATATGACCAGACTTGTCATAAATTAGGGAAAAGGTCCAGAACATAGTGATATTTAGGGCACAAATGGGCATAATAAGAAAAAGCATCTTCTAATTGTTGAGGAAGTGGTTAAAAAAGGGAAACCAGTTGTGGGTTTGGTGCAGAATCAGGCAGGAAGGGGAAGAGGGCACAAGCGGGGGCTGGTCCCCCGGGAAAGGCCCCCCCGGGCGCAGCCGCTGCCGGGAGCGGAGCTGAGCCCCAACAGCGTTTTTGTCACCGCCTGCATCACTGTGTTTATCAACAGCACCCCAACCAGTACCAGCAGCTCCCACGGTGACACAGGGAGGCACAAAATCCCCCCGGCGGCGCAGCCCCCTCCTCTGCAGGGCCGCGCGCCCGAGCGCCCACAGCCTCAGCTCCTCCCTCCAGAGCCCTAAAATACCTCTGGAACCGGAGAAAACCCCCCGGATTTGGGGCAGCCTGAGCCCGCCCCTCCTTTGGAGCCCCAAAGTGCACCCAAAGGAGAACAGCTCATCCCAGAATTCCCGCAGAACTGGGCATCAGGTGCAAAAGTATCCTCAGAGCTTGGGTAAAAATGGGCATAAAACACAAAAGCTCCCCGATATTTCCTCCCAGAAGAGCTGAAAAGGGCAAACACAGCCCTACGCTGTAGGGAAAAACACACCTTAATGAGGACAATGAGCTCCTCTTCAGGGCAAAATTAGCCACAAATGGCAACACATCGACTTCTTTGGGCCAGAAAAGGCCACAAAAGGCAGAGAAATGCCATGTTTTGGGGCAAAAATGTCCCTAGAGAGACATGGGCAAGAAAAAGAATGGCAATGTGAGCCTAAAAAATGGCCACGTTTGGGGCAAAACTGGTCATAAAGAGCCCAATATCCACAGCTTTGGGGCAAGAGGACCAAAAGCGCCCATAGCATCCAAATTGTGGGGCTAAATAGACAATAAGTGTCAGATAATACTCATATAATGAGCTAAAGCAGACCTAAAGGGGAGAAACATGTTCAGATTTGCTGCAAATTAGGAAAAAGGTCTAGAACATAGTGAGGTTTAGGTCAAAAATGGGCATAATTAGAAAAACAATCTGCTAATTGTTGAGGAAGTGGCTAAAAAAGGGAAACCAGTTGTGGGTTTGGTGCAGAATCAGGCAGGAAGGGGAAGAGGGCACAAGCGGGGGCTGGTCCCCCGGGAAAGGCCCCCCCGGGCGCAGCCGCTGCCGGGAGCGGAGCTGAGCCCCAACAGCGTTTTTGTCACCGCCTGCATCACTGTGATAAGCATTAGCGCAACAACTACCACCAGCATCACCCACAGTGACACAGGGAGGCACAAAATCCCCCCGGCGGCGCAGCCCCCTCCTCTGCGGGGCCACGTGCCCGAGCGCCCACAGCCTCAGCTCCTCCCTCTCAAGCCTCAAAATGCCCAGAAAATTAAAAATTAACCCATGCTTTCAGGGCAAAAATGGGAATAAAACATAAAATATCCCCAGATCTGATTTCAAAGTGACCGGGCAAAGAAAAATCATCCCTAGAGCTGGGCATAACTGGGGCTGCAGGGCAACAGCTTCCTCGTGCTGGGGGCAAGAAAAGGCATCAAGAGACAAAACATCCCCAGGCTTGGTGCAGAACTGGCTCTAAAAACACAAGAACCCCCATATTTGGGCAATAATTGCCCCAAAGAGAAAGGGCGTGGGTATCTCTGGGGCAAAGGTGCCCACAAAAGGCAAAATATCCCCTGACGTGGGGCAAAACGCACCAGAAGAGCCAAAACATGAGCCTCAAGAGGCAGAGCCCGGCCAGCTTTGGGTGGGGAATGGTGCCAAGAGCCAGGGTGGGCCCAGCTTTGGGCCGAGCCTGACTCCAAGAGGCAAAGCGGGCCCAGCTTTGGGGCAACCGTGGCCCTAAAGGGCAAAGCGGGCCCAGCTTTGGGTCGAGAATGGCCCTAAAGGGCAAAGCGGGCCCAGCTTTGGGTCGAGAATGGCCCTAAAGGGCAAAGCGGGCCCAGCTTTGGGGCAACCATGGCCCTAAAGGGCAAAGCGGGCCCAGCTTTGGGTCGAGAATGTCCCGAAAGGGCAGAGCCTGGCCAGGTTTGAGGTAAAACATTGATTCAAAAAGTAAAATAATCACAAGATTTGTGAAAACCTGCCATGAATGCAGAACTATCTCTAGATTTGGGTAAAAGCTTGTACAAACTGGTGTAAAAAGGCAAAAACATGGGCAGAGATTGGGCAAACGTGTCTGTCCCTGAACAAGCGTCTCCCTGTTTGGGGCAAAACCACCCACAGGCAAAAGTATCCACAAAGTTGGGGTAAAAAAAGGGCCCAAACCAGACACAGATTTGAGCCAGAAATGCCCAGAGGGGTCAAAGCCTGCCTGGGCTTGGACAGGATTGACAAAATTTGACAGGATTTGGGACAAAGTCAGGCCTACAAAGGAAAGCATGGGCAGGTGTCGCGCAGAGCTGGCCCAAGAAGACAAACCATGCCCAGATTGGGGCAACATTGAAGAGAAAAGGCAAAAAAATAACAATCGGCATTTGATCAAAAGAGGCACCCATATTTGGTGCAGAAATGAGCCTGAGGATACCAATATTGCCACCTTTCCCGGCAAAACAACCCCTAATTATCTAAACCATCCCCAAAATGACACATAAATAGACGGGAAGTGTAAAATAATACTCCTATTAGGAGCTAAATCACAACTCTAAAGTAAAAATAAGACCAGACTTGTTATAAATTGGGGAAAAGGTCCAGAACATAGTGATATTTAGGGCACAAATGGGCATAATAAGAAAAAGCATCTTCTAATTGTTGAGGAAGTGGTTAAAAAAGGCAAAGCAGTTGTGGGTTTGGTGCAGAATCAGGCAGGAAGGGGAAGAGGGCACAAGCGGGGGCTGGTCCCCCGGGAAAGGCCCCCCCGGGTGCAGCCGCGGCCGGGAGCGGAGCTGAGCCCCAACAGCGTTTTTGTCACCGCCTGCATCACTGTGTTTATCAACAGCACCCCAACCAGTACCAGCAGCTCCCACGGTGACACAGGGAGGCACAAAATCCCCCCGGCGGCGCAGCCCCCTCCTCTGCGGGGCCGCGCGCCCGAGCGCCCACAGCCTCAGCTCCTCCCTCCAGAGCCCTAAAATACCTCTGGAACCGGAGAAAACCCCCCGGATTTGGGGCAGCCTGAGCCCGCCCCTCCTTTGGAGCCCCAAAGTGCACCCAAAGGAGAACAGCTCATCCCAGAATTCCCGCAGAACTGGGCATCAGGTGCAAAAGTATCCTCAGAGCTTGGGTAAAAATGGGGATAAAACACAAAAGCTCCCCGATATTTCCTCCCAGAAGAGCTGAAAAGGGCAAACACAGCCCTACGCTGTAGGGAAAAACACACCTTAATGAGGACAATGAGCTCCTCTTCAGGGCAAAATTAGCCACAAATGGCAACACATCGACTTCTTTGGGCCAAAAAAGGCCACAAAAGGCAGAGAAATGCCATGTTTTGGGGCAAAAATGTCCCTAGAGAGACATGGGCAAGAAAAAGAATGGCAATGTGAGCCTAAAAAATGGCCACGTTTGGGGCAAAACTGGTCATAAAGAGCCCAATATCCACAGCTTTGGGGCAAAAGGACCAAAAGTGCCCATAGCATCCAAATTGTGGGGCTAAATAGACAATAAGTGTCAAAAAATACTCATATAATGAGCTAAAGCAGACCTAAAGGGGAGAAACATGTTCAGATTTGCTGCAAATTAGGAAAAAGGTCTAGAACGTGGAAAGGTTTAGGTCAAAAATGGGCATACTAAGAAAAACAATCTCCTGATTGTTGAGGAAGTGGTTAAAAAAGGGAAAGCAGTGGCGGGTTTGGTGCAGAATCAGGCAGGAAGGGGAAGAGGGCACAAGCGGGGGCTGGTCCCCGGGAAAGGCCCCCCCGGGCGCAGCCGCTGCCGGCAGCGGAGCTGAGCCCCAACAGCGTTTTTGTCATTGCCTGTATCACTGTGACAAGCAGCAGCATAATAACCATAACCACAAGAACCAGCATCACCCACGGTGACACAGGGAGGCACAAAATCCCCCCGGCGGCGCAGCCCCCTCCTCTGCGGGGCCGCACGCCCGAGCACCCACAGCCTCAGCTCCTCCCTCCTTTGCAGCCATAAAAATGCCTCTGGAAAAGGAAAAACAGCATCAGGATTCCTGTAAAACTGGGGATCAACTGTAAAAGAATCCTCAGAGTTTGAGCAACAATGGCCAGAAAACTCAAATGCACCCAAATATTTGCTCCTAGAGGAGCTGTATAGGGCAAATAGAGCACTGTATCTGGGGTAAAAAAGAACCCTCAGAAGAGGAATCACAGAATCCCAGAATCCCAGGTTGGAAGGGACCTGAGGGACCATCTAGCCCAACCTTTCTGGGAAGAGCCCAGCCTAGACAAGATGGCCCAGCGCCCTGCCCAGACGACTCTTGACGGTGCCCAACGAGGCCGAGTCAACCCCTTCCCTGGGGAGATTATTCCAGTGGTGACTGTCCTCACTGGGAAAAATCTCCCTCTGGTGTCCAGTCGGGATCTCCCCAAGAGCAACCTGTGTCCATCCCCCTTGTCCTCTCCATGGGACTCCGTGTAAAAAGGGAGTCTCCATCTCCTTTGTAGCTGCCCCTTAAGTGCTGGTACGCGGGGATGAGATCCCCTCTGAGCCTCCTTTTCTCAAGGCTGAACAAACCCAGCTCTCCCAGCCCACCCTCGTACGGCAGCTTCCCAGTTCTCTGATCATCCTGGTGGCCCCTCTCTGGGCCCCTTCCAGCCTGTCCCACCCAGTTTGTACAGCGGGGACCAGAACTGCACACAGCGCTCCGGGGTGGCCTGGCCAGCGCTGAGTAGAGCGGGATGACGACTTCTTTCTCTCTGCTGGCGATGCCCCTGTTGATGCAACCCAGCACCCCGTTGGCCTTCTTGGCCGCAGCAGCCACTGTTGGCTCATGTTGGGCTTCCCCCCACCAGGACCCCCAGGTCCCTCCCCACAGAGCTGCTCCCCAGCCAGGTGGATCCCAGGCTGTGCTGCACCCCCGGATTATGTTTCCCCAGGTGCAGGACCTTGCACTTCTCCTTGCTGAACTCCATCAGGTTCTTGCCGGCCCACTCCTCCCGCCTACCCAGGTCTCCCTGCAGAGCAGCTCTCCCTGCTGGAGCGTCTCCTTCCCCACCCAACTTGGTGTCATCAGCAAACCCCACCCGGCTACACTTGATGCCGGGGTCCAGATCCCTTATAAAGCTGCTGAATAACATCGGGCCCAACATCGATCCCTGGGGGACCCCACGTGTGACAGGTCGCCGCTTGGAAAAGGAGCTATTTAACACCCGCCCCGGGTGCGGCCCCTCAGCCAGGATTGGGGACAAAACTGACCCCAAAGAGCAACACCTGCCCCCGCGTGGGGCAAACGTGGGCCCAAAAAGGCAAAAGGCGCCCAGGTTTGTGCAAACCTGGCAACAGAGGGCAAAGTGTCTTCATCTACGGCCCTAAATATCTAAAGCTTCCCCAATATGTCCCAAAATATACATTAAAACTGTAAAATTTGTCATATTATGAGCTAACACAGGCCTAAAAAGAGAAAACATGCCCAGATTTCCTACAAAGCGGGGAAAAGGTCCAGAACATAGTGATATTTAGGGCACAAATGGGCATAATAATAATAAGCATCTGCTAATTGTTGAGGAAGTGGCTAAAAAAGGGAAACCAGTTGTGGGTTTGGTGCAGAATCAGGCAGGAAGGGGAAGAGGGCACAAGCGGGGGCTGGTCCCCCGGGAAAGGCCCCCCGGGCGCAGCCGCTGCCGGCAGCGGAGCTGAGCCCCAACAATGTTTTTGTCACCGCCTGCATCACTGTGGTAGTATCAGCCTCCCAACCACCACCAGCAGCACCCACGGTGACACAGGGAGGCACAAAATCCCCCCGGCGGCGCAGCCCCCTCCTCTGCGGGGCCGCACGCCCGAGCGCCCACAGCCTCAGCTCCTCCCGCCTTTGGAGACAAAAAATGCCCCTAAATGGGAGAGAAAACCCCAGTTTTGATCAATTCTGCACATAAAGTGCAACATTTCTCCTAATTGCAGTGGACAAAAGAACCAGAGAGGGAAAAAGTGGCCACAGAGTTGGGCAGAACTGGGACTGCAGGGCAAAAACATCCTCATAGTACAGCTAAAAATGGCATTAAAAGACAAAATACCTTTGGCCTTGTTGCAGAAGTGGCTCTAAAACCAAACACAGCCTCATATTTGGGGACAAAAATGCCTCTACACAAGGAAAAGCAGAGGCATCTCTGGGGTAAAGTTGCCCACAAGAGGGAAAACACCCCCAGGTGTGGGGCCAAACTGGGATCAAGCGCAAAACATCCCCACGGGGCCTGCAGATATGGCTGATACACGCAGCATTGCCCGGTTTGGGGCAAAACTGCACAGAAAAAGGCAAAAAATGTGTGTGGGAAGTGGACAAACCGTCCCCCGTTCCCTGCATGGAAGTGCCTCAAGGCCAAAGCGTCTCCTCCTTGGGGCTAAACTGGCCAGAAACGGGCAAAGAGACACAGAGTGGCTGCAAAACCCCCCCGAAAGGGCCAAAGAATGCCCACCTTGGGGCCAAACTGTCCTTCAGGGGCAAAACACCCCCCCATGGGCTGCGGGAACAGCCCTCAAGGCATACTGAAAATGTGGGCATAAAAGCCCAAGGTTTCCTCATCCTTGAGGTAACGTTGCCCTTAAATGCACAAAGCAATTCAAAAGTGGTGCAAAATGAGAGATTGGGGCAAAATTGAACAACAATGGTAAAACATCCCAATATTTGATGGATAGAAATAAATAGGCCTGTCACCTGAAGGCACAGCCACATTTGCTGCCAAAATGACCATAAGGGGAGCGAAATCCCCAGTTATGGGGCAAAACACCTCCAATGAATCCAAAGCATCCCAGTAGTGGTGCAAAAATAGACGGAAATTGTAAAAAGCACAAATATTTGGAATAAACCAGATCTGAGAAGGGAAAACATGTCTAGATTTGTTGCAAATTCCTAAAAGCTGCAGAACATAGACAGATTTAGGACAAAAAATGTTCATAAAAAGAGAAATAGAACCAAGTTAAGTCCAGAGTCAGGCAGGAAGGGGAAGAGGGCACAAGCGGGGGCTGGTCCCCCGGGAAAGGCCCCCCCGGGCGCAGCCGCTGCCGGGAGCGGAGCTGAGCCCCAACAGCGTTTTTGTCACCGCCTGCATCACTGTGGTAGTATCAGCAGCACCAGCCCAACTACCACCAGCATCACCCACGGTGACACAGGGAGGCACAAAATCCCCCCGGCGCAGCCCCCTCCTCTGCGGGGCTGCGCGCCCGAGCGACCACAGCCTCAGCTCCTCCCTCCAGAGCCCTAAAATGCCCCTGAACCGGAGAAAACCCCCCGGATTTGGGGCAGCCTGAGCCCGTCCCTCCTTTGGAGCCCCAAAGTGCACCCAAAGGAGAACAGCTCATCCCAGAATTCCCGCAGAACTGGGCATCAGGTGCAAAAGTATCCTCAGAGCTTGGGTAAAAATGGGGATAAAACACAAAAGCTCCCCGATATTTCCTCCCAGAAGAGCTGAAAAGGGCAAACACAGCCCTACGCTGTAGGGAAAAACACACCTTAATGAGGACAATGAGCTCCTCTTCAGGGCAAAATTAGCCACAAATGGCAACACATCGACTTCTTTGGGCCAAAAAAGGCCACGAAAGGCAGAGAAATGCCATGATTTGGGGCAAAAATGTCCCTAGAGAGGCACATGGCGATGAAAATGCATGGGCATGTGAGCCCAAAGGATGCCCTCATTTGGGACAAAACTGGTCATAAAGGGCCCAGTATCCACAGCTTTGGGGCAAAAGGACCAAAAGCGCCCATAGCATCCGAATTGTGGGGCTAAATAGACAATAAGTGTCAAATAATACTCATATAATGAGCTAAAGCAGACCTAAAGGGGAGAAACATGTTCAGATTTGCTGCAAATTAGGAAAACGGTCTAGAACATAGTGAGGTTTAGGTCAAAAATGGGCATAATTAGAAAAACAATCTGCTAATTGTTGAGGAAGTGGCTAAAAAAGGGAAACCAGTGGCGGGTTTGGTGCAGAATCAGGCAGGAAGGGGAAGAGGGCACAAGCGGGGGCTGGTCCCCCGGGAAAGGCCCCCCCGGGCGCAGCCGCTGCCGGGAGCGGAGCTGAGCCCCAACAGCGTTTTTGTCACCGCCTGCATCACTGTGGTAGTATCAACATAGGCATTGTAACTACCCCAACCAGTAGCTCCCACGGTGACACAGGGAGGCACAAAATCCCCCCGGCGGCGCAGCCCCCTCCTCTGCGGGGCCGCGCGCCCGAGCGACCACAGCCTCAGCTCCTCCCGCTTTTCCAGACACAAAATGCCCCTAAAATACAAAAACAACCCAATAATTGCCCTTATTTGGCCAGAAAGGGCAAAACCACCCTCGTATTTCACAGAAACTGCACACAAAGGACAAACAACCCCAGATTTGTTGCCAAACTGGGAAAAGCAAACAAAAAACATCTCCATGCCCCTAAACGGGAAAAAATAACCCCAAGTTTGGCAGGTAAAGTCACCGCAGAAGGAAAAGCACCCCCAGAGCTGGGCAGAAATGGGGATCAACGGCAAAAGCATCTTGTAGTGGGGGCAAAAATGGTCCGAACGGCAAAACTCCCCCACGTTTCCTCCCCCGTTGGGCTGAAAAGCCAAAAGCCTCCTCATGGTCGGGGCAAAAATGCTCATAAATGAACAAACAGCCTCTGTATCGAGAGCAAAAAACTTCCTGAAACATGCCCCTGATTTGCTGCAAAAGGCTCTAGGAAGGAGAAAAGGGCAAAACATCACAAGCCTCCCCAGAGCTGGTGCGAAAGAAGCCAAAAAGGGGAAAAGCACGGCCACGTTTTGGGCAACACTGCGCCAAGGAGCGGAATCGGGCCCGGCCGTGGGCAAAACTGGCAAAACGGGGCAAAACATCCCAACATTTTCCAGTAAATTAGTGGTGATGGGCAAAACATGCCCAGATTTCCACAGAAACATTCCGGCAAGGAAAACTATCCCCGTATTTGGGGCAGAAGGGTGAAAATATGCAAAACCAACCCCATTGTTGCTGCAGACGTGGCTGGAAAGGGGAAGAGGCCACAACTCTGTGTAAGGCCGCTGGAGCTAAAGGCAAAGCGTCCCAAGGCTTACTGAAAAAATGGGTATAAAACCCCCAAAGCATCTTCATCTTTGGGTCAAAACTGCCCTTAAATGGCCAAAGCATCCCAAAACTGGCACCAAACTAGAGAGGAAATCAAAAAAGTGGATATATATTGAGCAAAACCAGACTTCAATGTGAAACATGCCCTGAATTAGGGCACAAATGGCCATAAAGGAAAGGGCATTGCCATATTTTAGGAAAAAATTGCACCTGGGAGCCAAACCAGACGCGGCTTTGAGCCAGAAATGCCCAGAAGGGTCAAAGCCTGCCTGGGCTTGGACAGGATTGACAAAATTTGACAGGATTTGGGACAAAGTCAGGCCTAGAAGGGAAAGCATGGGCAGGTGTCGCGCAGAGCTGGCCCAAGAAGACAAACCATGCCCAGATTGGGGCAACATTGAAGAGGAAAGGCAAAAAAATAACAATCGGCATTTGATCAAAAGAGGCACCCATATTTGGTGCAGAAATGAGCCTGAGGATACCAATATTGCCACCTTTCATGGCAAAACAACCCCTAATTATCTAAACCATCCCCAAAATGACACATAAATAGACGGGAAGTGTAAAATAATACTCCTATTATGAGCTAAATCACAACTCTAAAGTAAAAATATGACCAGACTTGTCATAAATTAGGGAAAAGGTCCAGAACATAGTGATATTTAGGGCACAAATGGGCATAATAAGAAAAAGCATCTTCTAATTGTTGAGGAAGTGGTTAAAAAAGGGAAACCAGTTGTGGGTTTGGTGCAGAATCAGGCAGGAAGGGGAAGAGGGCACAAGCGGGGGCTGGTCCCCTGGGAAAGGCCCCCCCGGGTGCAGCCGCGGCCGGGAGCGGAGCTGAGCCCCAACAGCGTTTTTGTCACCGCCTGCATCACTGTGTTTATCAACAGCACCCCAACCAGTACCAGCAGCTCCCACGGTGACACAGGGAGGCACAAAATCCCCCCGGCGGCGCAGCCCCCTCCTCTGTGGGGCCGCGCGCCCGAGCGACCACAGCCTCAGCTCCTCCCTCCAGAGCCCTAAAATGCCCCTGAACCGGAGAAAACCCCCCGGATTTGGGGCAGCCTGAGCCCGCCCCTCCTTTGGAGCCCCAAAGTGCACCCAAAGGAGAACAGCTCATCCCAGAATTCCCGCAGAACTGGGCATCAGGTGCAAAAGTATCCTCAGAGCTTGGGTAAAAACGGGCATAAAACACAAAAGCTCCCCGATATTTCCTCCCAGAAGAGCTGAAAAGGGCAAACACAGCCCTACGCTGTAGGGAAAAACACACCTTAATGAGGACAATGAGCTCCTCTTCAGGGCAAAATTAGCCACAAATGGCAACACATCGACTTCTTTGGGCCAAAAAAGGCCACGAAAGGCAGAGAAATGCCATGTTTTGGGGCAAAAATGTCCCTAGAGAGACATGGGCAAGAAAAAGAATGGCAATGTGAGCCTAAAAAATGGCCACGTTTGGGGCAAAACTGGTCATAAAGAGCCCAATATCCACAGCTTTGGGGCAAAAGGACCAAAAGTGCCCATAGCATCCAAATTGTGGGGCTAAATAGACAATAAGTGTCAAAAAATACTCATATAATGAGCTAAAGCAGCCCTAAAGGGGAGAAACATGTTCAGATTTGCTGCAAATTAGGAAAAAGGTCTAGAACAGAGTGAGGTTTAGGTCAAAAATGGGCATAATTAGAAAAACAATCTGCTAATTGTTGAGGAAGTGGCTAAAAAAGGGAAACCAGTTGTGGGTTTGGTGCAGAATCAGGCAGGAAGGGGAAGAGGGCACAAGCGGGGGCTGGTCCCCCGGGAAAGGCCCCCCCGGGCGCAGCCGCTGCCGGGAGCGGAGCTGAGCCCCAACAGCGTTTTTGTCACCGCCTGCACCACTGTGGTAGTATCAGCAGCCCAACCACCACCAGCATCACCCACAGTGACACAGGGAGGCACAAAATCCCCCCGGTGGCGCAGCCCCCTCCTCTGCAGGGCCGCACGCCCGAGCGCCCACAGCCTCAGCTCCTCCCGCCTTCCCAGACACAAAATGCCCCTAAAATACAAAACCAACCCAATAAATGCACTCAAAATTTCATAAAGGGCAAAACCACCCCCGTATTTCACACAAGCTGTGCACAAAGGACAAACAACCCCAGATTTGTTGCCAATCTCGGAAAAAGAAACAAAAGGAATCCCGATTTTTGGGACCAACACACCCCTAAAGGGAAAAGCAACCCCACGTGTGGGGGAAAGGTGGCCATAAGGAACCAAGAAAGGCTACTATTGGGGCAAAACCAGCCATAAAGGTCTCACCATCAAGGTCGTTGGTGGAAAATGGCCACCGAAGGCAAAAGTAACCCCAGACCTGGGGCAAAGCCAGCCCTAAAGGCAAAACCTGCCCAGCGTGTCTGCAAAATCGGGAACGGAGGGAAAAAACCCCTCCGAGTTGGGGAGAAACTGCCTATAAAGGGCACAAATCCCTGCGGTCCTTGGGGCAAAAGTAACTGCAAGCGCCAACAAGAATCTCGTATTTTGTGGTCAAATGTGGCCCTAAATGGGAAACGGGAAAAGCGTGGCCAGAGTTGTGGCAAAAACCAGCCAAAAGGGTGTAATAGCCCCGTATTTGGTCAACAAGAGCCTCAAGAGGCAGAGCCCGGCCAGCTTTGGGTGGGGAATGGTGCCAAGAGCCAGGGTGGGCCCAGCTTTGGGCCGAGCCTGACTCCAAGAGGCAAAGCGGGCCCAGCTTTGGGGCAACCGTGGCCCTAAAGGGCAAAGCGGGCCCAGCTTTGGGTCGAGAAGGCCCCGAAAGGGCAGAGCCTGGCCCAGATTTGGGGGAAAACATTGATTCAAAAAGCCAAATGCTCACAAGATTTGTCAAATCTTGCCACCAATTCAAAACTATCACCGTTTTTTGGACGAAAATTTGTACAAACTGGTGTAAAAAGTTGAAATCATGGGGAGAGTTTGGGCCAAAGCGTCTGTCCCTGAACAAGCATCTCCCTGTTTGGGGCAAAACCACCCACAGGCAAAAGCATCCCCATGGTCGGGGCTAAAAAAGGCCAATAAAGGCAAAGTCAGCAGGAGTTATGGAGGAAAACTGCTCATGAACTGCTCCAGATTTGCTGCAAAACTGTCTCGAATACGGAAAAGGACGTAAACCACTAAACAAGCCAAGGGTTGCTGCAAATACGGCCATAAAGGGAAAATGACAGCTGGATTTTGGGCAAAGCTGAGCCTAAAAGCTGAGTCGTGCCCCGCTTTCGACAAAACTCACAGAAGAGGGCAAAACATCCCCAGATTTCCTAAACAACTGGTAATAGGGGAAAAGCATGGCCAGGTTTTAACAAAGATGTTCATGAATGGAAATCCTCCCCCCAGGTGTGGTGCTGGGGGGACAGGAAGGGGAAGAGGGCACAAGCGGGGGCTGGTCCCCCGGGAAAGGCCCCCCCGGGTGCAGCCGCTGCCGGGAGCGGAGCTGAGCCCCAACAGCGTTTTTGTCACCGCCTGCACCACCGTGGTATGGATTAGGGTAAGCCCAACTAGCAGCATCACCCACGGTGACACAGGGAGGCACAAAATCCCCCCGGCGGCGCAGCCCCCTCCTCTGCGGGGCCGTGCGCCCGAGCGACCACAGCCTCAGCTCCTCCCTCCAGAGCCCTAAAATACCTCTGGAACCGGAGAAAACCCCCCGGATTTGGGGCAGCCTGAGCCCGCCCCTCCTTTGGAGCCCCAAAGTGCACCCAAAGGAGAACAGCTCATCCCAGAATTCCCGCAGAACTGGGCATCAGGTGCAAAAGTATCCTCAGAGCTTGGGTAAAAATGGGCATAAAACACAAAAGCTCCCCGATATTTCCTCCCAGAAGAGCTGAAAAGGGCAAACACAGCCCTACGCTGTAGGGAAAAACACACCTTAATGAGGACAATGAGCTCCTCTTCAGGGCAAAATTAGCCACAAATGGCAACACATCGACTTCTTTGGGCCAGAAAAGGCCACAAAAGGCAGAGAAATGCCATGTTTTGGGGCAAAAATGTCCCTAGAGAGACATGGGCAAGAAAAAGAATGGCAATGTGAGCCTAAAAAATGGCCACGTTTGGGGCAAAACTGGTCATAAAGAGCCCAATATCCACAGCTTTGGGGCAAAAGGACCAAAAGCGCCCATAGCATCCAAATTGTGGGGCAAAATAGACAATAAGTGTCAAATAATACTCATATAATGAGCTAAAGCAGCCCTAAAGGGGAGAAACATGTTCAGATTTGCTGCAAATTAGGAAAAAGGTCTAGAACAGAGTGAGGTTTAGGTCAAAAATGGGCATAATTAGAAAAACAATCTGCTAATTGTTGAGGAAGTGGCTAAAAAAGGGAAACCAGTTGTGGGTTTGGTGCAGAATCAGGCAGGAAGGGGAAGAGGGCACAAGCGGGGGCTGGTCCCCCGGGAAAGGCCCCCCCGGGCGCAGCCGCTGCCGGGAGCGGAGCTGAGCCCCAACAGCGTTTTTGTCACCGCCTGCACCACTGTGGTAAGCAGCAGCCCAACCACCACCAGCATCACCCACAGTGACACAGGGAGGCACAAAATCCCCCCGGCACAGCCCCCTCCTCTGCGGGGCCACGTGCCCGAGCGCCCACAGCCTCAGCTCCTCCCTCTCAAGCCTCAAAATGCCCAGAAAATTAAAAATTAACCCATGCTTTCAGGGCAAAAATGGGAATAAAACATAAAATATCCCCAGATCTGATTTCAAAGTGACCAGAGAAGGAAAGATCATCCCTAGAGCTGGGCATAACTGGGGCTGCAGGGCAACAGCTTCCTCGTGCTGGGGGCAAGAGAAGGCATCAAGAGACAAAACATCCCCAGGCTTGGTGCAGAACTGGCTCTAAAAACACAAGAACCCCCATATTTGGGCAATAATTGCCCCAAAGAGAAAGGGCGTGGGCATCTCTGGGGCAAAGGTGCCCACGAAAGGCAAAATATCCCCTGATGTGGGGCAAAACGTGACAGAAGAGCCAAAACAAGAGCCTCAAGAGGCAGAGCCCGGCCAGCTTTGGGTGGGGAATGGTGCCAAGAGCCAGGGTGGGCCCAGCTTTGGGCCGAGCCTGACTCCAAGAGGCAAAGCAGGCCCAGCTTTGGGGCAACCGTGGCCCTAAAGGGCAAAGCGGGCCCAGCTTTGGGTCGAGAATGGCCCTAAAGGGCAAAGCGGGCCCAGCTTTGGGGCAACCGTGGCCCTAAAGGGCAAAGCGGGCCCAGCTTTGGGTCGAGAATGGCCCTAAAGGGCAAAGCGGGCCCAGCTTTGGGTCGAGAATGTCCCGAAAGGGCAAAGCGGGCCCAGCTTTGGGTCGAGAATGGCCCTAAAGGGCAAAGCGGGCCCAGCTTTGGGTCGAGAATGTCCCGAAAGGGCAAAGCGGCCCCAGCTTTGGGTCGAGAATGTCCCGAAAGGGCAAAGCGGCCCCAGCTTTGGGTCGAGAATGGCCCTAAAGGGCAAAGCGGGCCCAGCTTTGGGTCGAGAATGTCCCGAAAGGGCAAAGCGGGCCCAGCTTTGGGTCGAGAATGTCCCGAAAGGGCAAAGCGGGCCCAGCTTTGGGTCGAGAATGTCCCGAAAGGGCAAAGCGGGCCCAGCTTTGGGTCGAGAATGTCCCGAAAGGGCAAAGCGGGCCCAGCTTTGGGTCGAGAATGTCCCGAAAGGGCAAAGCGGGCCCAGCTTTTGGGCAACCATGGCCCTAAAGGGCAAAGCGGGCCCAGCTTTGGGTCGAGAATGTCCCGAAAGGGCAGAGCCTGGCCAGGTTTGAGGTAAAACATTGATTCAAAAAGTAAAATAATCACAAGATTTGTGAAAACCTGCCATGAATGCAGAACTATCTCTAGATTTGGGTAAAAGCTTGTACAAACTGGTGTAAAAAGGCAAAAACATGGGCAGAGATTGGGCAAACGTGTCTGTCCCTGAACAAGCGTCTCCCTGTTTGGGGCAAAACCACCCACAGGCAAAAGTATCCACAAAGTTGGGGTAAAAAAAGGGCCCAAACCAGACACAGATTTGAGCCAGAAATGCCCAGAGGGGTCAAAGCCTGCCTGGGCTTGGACAGGATTGACAAAATTTGACAGGATTTGGGACAAAGTCAGGTCTACAAAGGAAAGCATGGGCAGGTGTCGCGCAGAGCTGGCCCAAGAAGACAAACCATGCCCAGATTGGGGCAACATTGAAGAGGAAAGGCAAAAAAATAACAATCGGCATTTGATCAAAAGAGGCACCCATATTTGGTGCAGAAATGAGCCTGAGGATACCAATATTGCCACCTTTCATGGCAAAACAACCCCTAATTATCTAAACCATCCCCAAAATGACACGTGAATAGACAGGAAGTGTAAAAAAATACTCCTATTAGGAGCTAAATCACAACTCTAAAGTAAAAATATGACCAGACTTGTTATAAATTGGGGAAAAGGTCCAGAACATAGTGATATTTAGGGCACAAATGGGCATAATAAGAAAAAGCATCTGCTAATTGTTGAGGAAGTGGTTAAAAAAGGGAAACCAGTTGTGGGTTTGGTGCAGAATCAGGCAGGAAGGGGAAGAGGGCACAAGCGGGGGCTGGTCCCCCGGGAAAGGCCCCCCCGGGCGCAGCCGCTGCCGGGAGCGGAGCTGAGCCCCAACAGCGTTTTTGTCACTGCCTGCACCACCGTGACCATCAGCACCATACCAAATACCATCACCCACAGTGACACAGGGAGGCACAAAATCCCCCCGGCACAGCCCCCTCCTCTGCGGGGCCACGTGCCTGAGCGCCCACAGCCTCAGCTCCTCCCTCTCAAGCCTCAAAATGCCCAGAAAATTAAAAATTAACCCATGCTTTCAGGGCAAAAATGGGAATAAAACACAATACATCCCCAGATCCGATTTCAAAGTGACCAGAGAAGGAAAGATCATCCCTAGAGCTGGGCATAACTGGGGCTGCAGGGCAACAGCTTCCTCATGCTGGGGGCAAGAAAAGGCATCAAGAGACAAAACATCCCCAGGCTTGGTGCAGAACTGGCTCTAAAAACACAAGAACCCCCATATTTGGGCAATAATTGCCCCAAAGAGAAAGGGCGTGGGCATCTCTGGGGCAAAGGTGCCCACGAAAGGCAAAATATCCCCTGATGTGGGGCAAAACGCACCAGAAGAGCCAAAACAAGAGCCTCAAGAGGCAGAGCCCGGCCAGCTTTGGGTGGGGAATGGTGCCAAGAGCCAGGGTGGGCCCAGCTTTGGGCCGAGCCTGACTCCAAGAGGCAAAGCGGGCCCAGCTTTGGGGCAACCGTGGCCCTAAAGGGCAAAGCGGGCCCAGCTTTGGGTCGAGAATGCCCCGAAAGGGCAGAGCCTGGCCAGGTTTGGAGCGTAATTGGCCCTATAGGGCAAAGCCTGAGAAGATTTTCAGTAAAACCGGGCCTAAGGTCCGAAGAGTCTCCAGATTTTGGCAAATCTTGCCATAGATGTGTCAAAATTGGTCAAGCAGCCACTGGAGAAGGTGTTTTGGGGATGTTTGGGACACGATGCACAGACATTCAGGCTGTGCGCACGGGCCTGGGCTCCACGCAAGGGCACCAGGGCGGGGCCCCAAACGGGGTCTGGGTTCTGCACAGATGGCTTCTTTTCCAAGGAAGGGTGCTTGGGTGCCCTCAAAAGGGTCTCACGCTCTACACAAGGGTGCTTTGGTGCCGTCCAACACATCTGGGCTCTGTGAAAGGGTCTCGTTCTCCATGGAAAGGGGCTTGGGTGCCCTGAAATGGGTCTCACCCTCCTCAGAAGGGCATTTGGGTGCCCTGCAATGGGTCTGGGCTCTGTGTGAAGGGTCTCATTCTCCATGGAAGGGCTCTTGGGTGCCCTCAAAAGGGTCTCACCCTCCTCAGAAGGGCCCTTGGGTGCCCTGAAAAGGGTCTGAGCTCCATGTGAAGAGTCTCATCCTCCATGGAAGGGCTCTTGGGTGCCCTGAAAAGGTCTGGGCTCTGTGCGAAGGGTCTCATCCTCCATGGAAGGGCTCTTGGGTGCCCTCAAAAGGCTCTTGAGCACCTTGCAAGGGTCTGAGCTCCGTGCAAAGCTCTCGGGCACGGTGCAGAGCGCCTGGCCTCGGAGCAAAGCCCAAACGGACCAGCTGCGGCCGCTCAAGCACGACAGAGAGGGCCGAGAGCCACCAGGCATCGCTGCCCCCCCACCTCCCACGGGCCGACGGAGCGACGCAGGGCTTTTTTTGCCAGCCGCGCACGGGGTTTGCGCCACCGTGAGCAGCTTTCGCGCAGAAATAGGTGGCCGTGTCGTCGGTCTTCAGGCTGTTCATCTGCAGCGTGACCGTGCTCTGGGAGTTGTCCTTGGAGATGGTGAAGCGCCCCTTGACCGACGGCGCGTAGTATGTGTCACCATCGCTGTAAATGCTCGCGACGTACTCGAGCCCCTTCCCGGGAGCCTGTCGCACCCATCCCATGCTGTAGCTGCTGAAGGAGAAGCCGGAGGCCTTGCAGACGAGGGTCAGGGACCCCCCGGGGGTCCGGAGGCCCCCTCCGGACTCGACCAGCTGCACGGCCGCCCGCAGCCCTGCGCAGGGAAGAAGGACAGGATTGAGTCGCCCGCTCCCACCATCACCCCCCATATCCGCGCCCAGGGAGGGGGTCAGCGGGGCTGGGACCTACCTGGGAGGGCTGCCAGGAGGAGGAGGAAGGTGGAGGCCAAGTGGATGCCCATGGTGGAGAGGAGAAGGGTGGGGAGGACTGGGGATGTGCCACCATGGTGGAACCGGCGGGTTTTAAAGGCGCTGGGTGCCGGGGATTTGCATGGGAGGGGTCTGCCCCCACCCCTCTGCTCCGCCCGGTGTTTTAATTGCAAATCTCTGCTGGGTGCTCGTTAGTTGGTGGGGCTTTGAATTCCTTAATTGCAAGCTCTGCTGGGCACCTGTCTCACTTGTTTATGCTGAATTATTTAATTACGAAGTCTCATGGGAATTAATCGCAGATGTGGGGCGAATTATTTAATTGCGAAGTCTCGGGGGAATTCATCGCAGGTGTGGGGCGAATTATTTAATTACGAAGTCTCGGGGGAATTAATCGCAGATGTGGGGTGAATTATTTAATTGCGAAGTCTCCGGGGAATTCATCGCAGATGTGGGGCGAATTATTTAGCTGCCAGCTCGGCAGCGAGCTTTCACCCCATTTTTGCGGTCGGTCATTGAATTGCACTCTCTGCAACTCAGCCTCACATCTTTTTGATAGGGAATTATTTAATCGCAGGCTTTGCCGTGCCTTGATCCTTTTCGTGCGTTGAATTAATTAATTTCAAGCTTGGTAACGCACCCTTATGTCTATTTTTTTTTTAATACTGAAATATTTAATTGCATGCTTGGCAGTGCACCCTTATGTTTTATTTACACTGAATTATTTAATCCAAGCTCTGCAGAGCCCTGATCACTTCTTTAGCCTGATGAATTTAATTCCAGGCTTTGCAGTGCTCTTAATCACTGATGGACATGGAATTGTTTAATTCCAAGCTCTGCAGAGTCCTGATCATCATTTACACTAAAATCTTTAATCCAGGCTCTGCTGAGCCTGGTCACTTATTTACAGTGAATTATTTAATCCAAGATGTGTAGAGCCCTGATCACTTGTTTACCCTGATTAATTTGATCCAAGCTCTGCTGAGCCCAGATCACTTATTTACACTGAATTCTTTAATTTCAAGCTCTGCTGAGCCCTGACCACTTATTTACACTGAAATTTTTAATCCAAGCTCTGCTGAGCACAGTTCTCTTATTTACACTGAATTTTTCAATCCAAGCTCTGCAGAGCCATGATCACTTATTTACAGTGATTTATTTAATCCAAGCTCTGCTGAGCCCAGATCACTTATTTACCCTGATTTATTTAATCCAAGCTCTGCTGAGCCCTGATCACTTATTTACCCTGATTTATTTAATCCAAGCTCTGCTGAGCCCTGATCACTTATTTACCCTGATTTATTTAATCCAAGCTCTGCTGAGCCCTGATCACTTATTTACCCTGATTTATTTAATCCAAGCTCTGCTGAGCCCTGACCACTGACTTACAGTGAATTTTTTAATCCAAGCTCTGCTGAGCCTGGTCACTTATTTACACTGAAGTTTTTAATTGCAAGCTCCCCATTAATGTAATACTCAGCTTTGCTGAGCCCTGATCACTTATTTATCCTGTTTAATTTAATCCAAGCTCTGCTGAGCCTGACTGCTTATTTACACTGAATTCTTTAATTGCAAGCTCTGCATTAATTTAATCCAAGCTCTGCTGAGCCCTGACCACTGACTTACAGTGAATTTTTTAATCCAAGCTCTGCTGAGCCTGGTCACTTATTTACACTGAATTCTTTAATCACAAGCTCTGCATTAATTTAATCCAAGCTTTGCTGAGCCCTGATCACTTGTTTATCCTGTTTAATTCCAAGATCTGCTGAGCCCAGATCGCTTATTTACCCTGATTAATTTAATTCTAAACTCTGCTGAGCCCTGACCACTGATTTACAGTGAATTTTTTTAATCCAAGCTCTGTTGAGCCTGGTCACTTATTTACACTGAATTCTTTAATCACAAGCTCTGCATTAATTTAATCCCAGCTCTGCTGAGCCCAGATCGCTTATGTATCTTGTTTAATTTAATTCTAAGCTCTGCTGAGCACTGATCACTTATTTACACTGAAATTTTTAATCCAAGCTCTGCTGAGCCCAGATCGCTGATGCACACGGAATTAATGAATTGCAATCCACTGAATTAATTAATTTCAGTCTTTGCAGTGTGCTTTTATGTCTTATTTACACTGAATTCTTTAATTCCAGGCTTTTCCGGGCACTCATTAATTCTTCAGGCTTAATTATTTAATAGCCCTCCCCGACGCGCCCTCATCGTTTATCTGGGTTGAATTAACTTGTGATCTCCGCGGCGCTCCTCCTCTCTGACATCACCGGCATCGTTTTGGGGTAGGAAGGGCCGGAAATGAGTGTTTTGGTTGCTCCCGGCCCTCCCCCTCTGCTCTGACCTTGCTCCTCCCCAGCCCTGGAGCAAGGATTTGGGGGAAGTTGGTGGGATTTGGGGATTTAGGGGTGTCTGGGCTCAGAGCCAGGATTTTGGGGAAGTTGGTGGGATTTTGGGGAAGTTGGTGGGATTTTGGGGCAGTTGGTGGCATTTTGGGATTTAGGGGTGTCTGGGCTCAGAGCAAGGGTTTTCGGGAATTTGGTGGGACTTTGGGATTTTGGGATGTCTGGGCTCAGATTAAGGATTTTGGGGAAATTGGTGTGATTTTAGGGAAGTTGTTGGGATTAGGGATGAAGGGCAGGGATGTCTGGACTCGAAGAACATGTGCTGATGCTCAGTGCAAGGACTTAAGGAAAATAGTGGGATTTTGGGATACAGCGTGGGGATGTCTGGGCTCAGAAGGGGGGTCTGAGGTTCGTGTAAGGATTTTGGGAAGGGTGTGGGTGCCTGTCGCACCCAGAACATGCTGGAGCTCCTAAAGGTGGAGCCAGAGCACTGGCAGATGAGGTGAGGGCAGGGGTTTGGGGCAGAAGACTAGGATTTGGCCACAATGAAGGGTTTAGGGCTTGGTGCAAGGGTCCAGACTTTCTACAAAACCAGGGCGTGCAAAGATTTCATGAAGATGCTGGGATCTGGGGCAGGGTGCCCGGGTCCGGGCAGGAAGCACAGTCCCTCGCGCAGCAGTAGGTGGCCATGTCGCCACCCTGAGGCTGTTCATCTGCAGCATGACCGTGCTCTGGGAGGTGTCCAAGGAGATGGTGACACACCCATTGACCGATGGCGCGTAGTTTGTGCTACTACCATCACCTTCAGCAGCTCCGGCATGCAATGGGTGCGACAGGCGCCCGGGAAGGGGCTCGAGTTCGTCGCAATTATTAACAGCGGTGGTAGTAGCACATACTACGCGCCGTCAGTCAAGGGGCGCTTCACCATCTCCAGGGACACCTCCCAGAGCACGCTCACGCTGCAGAGGAACAGCCTGAAGACCGACGACACGGCCACCTATTTCTGCGCGAGAGCTGTTTATGGTTGTGTGAGGCTGCGAAAAACCCCGTCAAGGGGTTTCCTGCCCAGGGCAGCGACGCCCGGCAGCCCCCAGCCCTCTGTGCCGCGCTGGGGCGGCTCCAGCTGGTGGGAGCAGCTGCCTCCCATGAGCCTGGACACCAGCACCGTGCCCCAACACCCCCGCACGGGCTCCCCAAAGCCCAGCATCCTCCCAAAGCCCTGCACCCAGCCCTGACCCACACCCACACCCACACCCTCGCCCTCACCCTCCACCACTTGCCCCCAGACCAGGCTTCTCGCATCAAGCCGGGGTCCTTTGCCATGAACGTGGGCCCCGAATTGTGCCCAAATCTCTGGGCCTTGCCCCAGAATCCTGCCGCGGTGCCAGGGGAGGGTGAGGCTGGGTATTAGGAAAACTTCCCTCCCTGCAAGAGGGGTCGGGCACGGGCACAAACTGCCCAGGGGCGTGGGGGAGGCGCCATCCCTGGGGGTGTTTAAAAAACACATAGACATGGCACTTCAGGGCATGATTTAGGAGCCACGATGGTGTTGGGCTGACGGTTGGACTTGATGCTCACAGAGGTCTTCCACAACCTTAATGGTTCCATGATTCCATGTGTCAGTTCCATCGATCCAAACATCCACCAGGGCTGGAGCCCTCCCGGTGGCTGTCGCAGCCCTGCCATGGGGCAGCTGCTGGGGGAGAAGCCAGAGCCCTTGCCGGGGCCTGGGCTTGGGGCAATGGATCACAGGATGGAGCAGGCCTAGAAGCTTAAGATATTGCTCAAGTTCAAAGGAACTGGGCCCAGTTCAATGGTTCAAGGTTTGCGTCAGGGTTCTGCAAAAACGGCTGGCGTCTGGGCAGGGGTGCTCCAGCCCCTTTGCAGCCTCCTTTGGGTTAACCATCACCCTGACAATTCCCGCCACCAAGGGAAGGCAGGACCCCTCCGTCAGGACACCCAGACCAGAACCCCCCTCCACCTTCCTCCTCCTCCTGGCAGCCCTCCCAGGTGGGTCCCAGCCCCGCTGACCCCCTCCCCGGGCGCGGATATGGGGGGTGATGGCGGGAGCGGGCGACTCAATCCTGTCCTTCTTCCCTGCGCAGGGCTGCGGGCGGCCGTGCAGCTGGTCGAGTCCGGAGGGGGCCTCCGGACCCCCGGGGGGTCCCTGACCCTCCTCTGCAAGGCCTCCGGCTTCTCCTTCAGCAGCTACAGCATGATGTGGGCGCGACAGGCTCCCGGGAAGGGGCTCAAGTACGTTGGACGTATTAGCAGCAGCGGTAGCACATGGTACGTGTCGTCGGTCCAGGGGCGCGTCACCATCTCCAAGGACACCTCCCAGAGCACGCTCACGCTGCGCATGAACAGCCTGAAGACCGACGACACGGGCACCTCCTGCTGCGCGAGGGATGGTTATGGTGGCCCTGATCCCAGCACCGTGCCCCAACACCCCCGCACCGGCTCCCCAAAGCCCTGCACCCAGCCCTGACCCACACCCACACCCACACCCTCGCCCTCACCCTCCACCACTTGCCCCCAGACCAGGCTTCTCGCATCGAGCCGGGGTCCTTTGCCATGAAGGTGGGCCCCGAATTGTGCCCAAATCTCCGGGCCTTGCCCCAGAATCCTGCCGCGGTGCCAGGGGAGGGTGAGGCTGGGTGTCGGGAGGAGGTTCTGCCCCCAGGGGAGGGGGAGCCCTGGGACAGGCCGCATCCCCAAGCACAACGTCAACCCTTCTTTTAAATACCCCCAGGGATGGCGCCTCCCCCACCCCCCCAGGCAGCCTGTGCCTGTGCCCGACCCCTCTTGCAGGGAGGGAAGTTTTCCTAATACCCAGCCTCACCCTCCCCTGGCACCGCGGCAGGATTTTGGGGCAAGACCTGGAGATTTGGGCATAACTTTGGTTATGAGGCTCGTTGCAAAGGATCCCGGCTCGATGTGAGAAGTCTGGTGTAGGTGTAAGTGGGGGAGGGTGCGGGTCAGGGCTGGGTGCAGGGCTTTGGGAGGATGCTGGGCTTTGGGGAGCCCGTGCGGGGGTGTTGGGGCACGGTGCTGGTGTCCAGGCTCATGGGAGGCAGCTGCTCCCACCAGCTGGAGCCGCCCCAGCGCGGCAAAGAGGGCTGGGGGCTGCCGGGCGTCGCTGCCCTGGGCAGGAAACCCCTTGACGGGGTTTTTCGCAGCCTCACACAACCATAACCAGCTTTCGCGCAGAAATAGGTGGCCGTGTCGTCGGTCTTCAGGCTGTTCCTCTGCAGCGTGAGCGTGCTCTGGGAGGTGTCCATGGAGAGGGTGAAGCGCCCCTGGACCGACGGCGTGTAGGCTGTGCTACCATAGGTGGTAATACGTGCAACGTACTCAAGCCCCTTCCCGGGAGCCTGTCGTGCCCAGAGCATTTCGTAGCTGCTCAAGGAGAAGCCGGAGGCCTTGCAGAGGAGGGTCAGGGACCCCCCGGGGGTCTGGAGGCCCCCTCCGGACTCGACCAGCTGCACGGCCGCCCGCAGACCTGCGCAGGGAGGGGGCAGAAGGGGACACCTCCCAGCTCCCCCACTCCCTTGCTCCACGCTGGCCCCGGGCTCGGGGAGCAAAGCTGGGGAGGTGGGGGGGTCAGGCCATGGGAAGGGGTCTGGGGTTTGTACAGGGGCTGGGCTCAGGGCAGGGCTCTGGGCTCAGGGCAGGGCTGTGGATGCAGTTCAAGCTGTTGGCGCAGGACATCGGAGCAGGGAAGTGCCAGGCATGGCACCACCCCACCAGCAAAACCAATTATATTGGGTTTCCCTCAGCCTCTCACCACCACCACAGCCGTGTCTGGTGCAGGTGTCGGTGGCCGTGGCAAAGTCGAGACCCCCAGGGCAGAAATAACACCACCAGCAGGCAGGACACATTGCAGATCAGTCGAACCTCAACCTTCCTCCTCCTCCTGGCAGCCCTCCCAGGTAGGTCCCAGCCCCGCTGACCCCCTCCCCGGGCGCGGATACGGGGGGTGATGGCGGGAGCGGGCGACTCAATCCTGTCCTTCTTCCCTGCGCAGGGCTGCGGGCGGCCGTGCAGCTGGTCGAGTCCGGAGGGGGCCTCCAGACCCCCGGGGGGTCCCTGACCCTCCTCTGCAAGGCCTCTGGCTTTGACTTCAGCAGCAAAGCCATGTACTGGGCACGACAGGCTCCTGGGAAGGGGCTCGAAGCTGTCGCGCTTATTACCAGCAGTGGTATTACCACAAGATACGCGCCGTCGGTCCAGGGGCGCTTCACCATCTCCAAGGACAACTCCCAGAGCACGGTCACGCTGCAGATGAACAGCCTGAAGACCGACGACACGGCCACCTATTTCTGCGCGAAAGCTGCTGGTGCTGGTGACGGCCGCAGCCCCGACTCTGGGCAGGAAAACCACCGGCGAGGGGTGTCCCCACGGGGGGTGTCCCCGTGGGGGGCAGGACAGCGATGCCTGGCAGCCCCCAGCCCTCTGTGCCGCGCTGGGACGGCTCCAGCTGCTGCATCTGCCTGCCCCGAGACCCCACCCCGGCACCGGCACCCAACTCCCCTCCACTGGCTCCCCAGTTCCCAGCACTCCCTGACACCTTTGCTCCCCCCCCACCCCCTCAGCCCAAGACCAAAGCCTTGCAGCCAGCTCAAGGTCTGACCTCAGCCCCGAGACTTGGCCCAAGGCCAGACCTTGCCCTGAGCTCACACATCCCTGCTCCGTCATCCAGCACCCACCATCCTCCCAAAGCCTTTGCTCCGAGATCGAGCAGGGTGTTAAAATCCGCTGTCATGAACCCCAGAGCCCTGCACCCAACCCAAACCCCTGCCTAGAGCCCACATCCCTGCATGAGCCATGTCCTGCCAGGGCTCCGGCATGTTCTGGCTGCGACAGGCACCCACACCCTTCCCAAAATCCTTACACCAAGCTCAGACCCCTCTTCTGAGCCCAGACATCCCCGCTCTGTACCCCAAACTTCCACTGTATTCCCAAAGTCCTTGCACCAAGCACCAGCACACGTGCTCTGAGCCCCAGCACCCCTAAACCCCCAAACCCCTCTGGCTTCCCAAAATCCCGGCTGTGAGCCCAGAGACCCCGAAATCCCAAACTCCCGGCACCCACCCCTGGGCTCCTGACGCGGCTGGCGCTGCCCCCACAGCCCCATCCCCTGAACCCCAGCACCCCCAGCGCTGGGGAATCCTGCCCCCACCCCGAGCCCCTTCCCGGGCCCCTTCGCACCCACACGGAGCCGCAGCTGCTGCGGGAAAAGCCGGAGCCGTTGCTGGGGCCTGGGCTTGGTGCAAAGGGCCTGGCTCTGGAGCAGGGCTCTAAACGTTGGGCGTTGCTTCAGTTCCAGAGGTGTGGGCTCAGTTCCAGGGGTCAAGGATTGTGTCAGGGGTGTGGGAACAGGTCTGGGGTGTGGGCAGGGGCAGGGGTGCTCCAGCCCCTTTGCACCCTCCTTTGGGTTAGCCATCACCGAGACCATGTAGAGGCCCACAGGACAAACAAATCCTTCCCAGAAGGACTCATCCCAGACTAGCCTCCCTCCACCTTCCTCCTCCTCCTGGCAGCCCTCCCAGGTAGGTCCCAGCCCCGCTGACCCCCTCCCCGGGCGCGGATACGGGGGGTGATGGCGGGAGCGGGCGACTCAATCCTGTCCTTCTTCCCTGCACAGGGCTGCGGGCGGCCGTGCAGCTGGTCGCGTCCGGAGGGGGCCTCCGGACCCCCGGGGGGTCCCTGACCCTCGTCTGCAAGGCCTCCGGCTTCTCCTTGAGCAGCTACGGCATGAGCTGGGTGCGACAGGCCCCCGGGAAGGGGCTCGAAGCTGTTGCCTATATTAGCAGCGGTGGTAGCACATACTACGCGCCGTCGGTCCAGGGGCGCTTCACCCTCTCCAGGGACACCTCCCAGAGCACGCTCACGCTGCAGATGAGCAGCCCCGGGGGGACGACACGGCCACCTCCTGCTGCGCGAGAGGTTATTATGGTGGTCTGTGGTGGGGAAATAACCCCCATCGAGAGGTTTCCCCCACGGGGCCGCAGCAGCGACGCCTGGCAGCCCCCAGCCCTCTGTGCAGGGGAAGAGTCGGGATTTGGGACGAGGATCCAGCCTGGGTGGGGGGGTCTGGGCTGGGTGGGGGTGTCGAGGGTGGGAGCAGGGTGTTGTGGAGTGTCTGTGGAGGCAGTGGAGGGGAGTTGGGTGCCGGTGCCGGAGTGGGGTCTCGGGGCAGGCAGATGCAGCAGCTGGAGCCGTCCCAGCGCGGCACAGAGGGCTGGGGGCTGCCAGGCATCGCTGCTCCTGCCCCCCACGGGGACACCCCCCGTGGGGACACCCCTCGCCGGCGGTTTTCCTGCCCAGAGTCACAGCTGCTGCCGTCACCATCAGCAGATTTCGCGCAGCAGGAGGCGCCCGTGTCGTCGGTCTTCAGGCTGTTCATCTGCAGCGGGAGCGTGCTCTGGGAGGTGTCCCTGGAGAGGGTGAAGCGCCCCTGGACCGACGGTGCGTAGGCTGTGTAACTACCACTGTAGCTAATAGCTGCAACTTTTTTGACCCC